>NW_017191848.1:0-10584 GCF_001704415.2 Capra hircus
TAAACCAGATTCAGACCTTGGAACACTCCCGATTAGATTTTACCACCGCAGGAGAAGCCAATGACTTTTCCCACACTTTCTCTAACTTCATTTCTGGAAAGACTATTCTGTCTACTGTTTATAATCTTGCTCCTCATAATCATACTTCACTGTATTGTCTAGATTCTTCGCAGAGCATTCAGAATCTCGAGACCGAACTGCACCTGATTTTAAACAAATAATTATTTAAAATTAAAAAGGGTGAGATGCGGGAGCCAGTGTGAGGAATCCCGCCCCGTGACAAGGTCATGAGGAAGGAAGCTGACATACGCAAGGCGTGCTCAGACTTCAGGGACCCCTCTGGAAATTCCTAAGCATGTACCCCAACAAAAATCTGCCGGCTTTTGTGCTCTGCTTTTCCACTCTTCTGACATTTTCTGAAAAAGTCAATTCAGGGCTTTAGTCTTCTGCATTTGAAAGAGTGTTTCAATCCAACAACCCCTCCGATGGCTTTCTAGCCTGCCTGCAGGACTCGTACAGCTGAGCTTGTGTTTGAGGCCTCCTGACCGCAGGAGGCACAGGAAGCTTAAAACATCCTAGGAATGTAGGGGCTTCCGAAGAGTCAAAATCTTTAGAATAGGACTGATTAAAAGTTTCATTTTTTGGGTCAATGCTTGCTGCCAAATTTTCATATCCTTTATTTTTAGATATAGTTGGTATATAGAAAAACAAGTAGTAGACCTGGTATTAGCAACATTAGATCTTCGAGTTAAGTACCTTCTTTGTTATATCCCACTGCACCTTTGTTCTATAGAGATGTAACTTTAATGCCTTTAAGGAGATGCAAATTAAAGAAAAACACTTCAGGGGAAACAAAATCACATTCATTAAGGAAGAGAGATAAAAAGTGTTAACAAGCTTCTTGGCCAGAAGATAATTGTAAATCACCTGAAGACCTTTTGTATACAAAATGATGTATAGAAAGAGTCTGGGCTGCGAACGCTACATAATTCTCTGTTACCCATTGAACTCCATGTTTTATCAAAAGTATAAAAGGCCTTCTGAACAATAAAGGATCGGACCAGTTTCTCGAACTAGTCTCTCGGCCTGGTTTCTTGGGACTCTGGCTCCCCCCATGTCTCTCTCTCTCTCCTCTTCTCTCCCCTTCCCTCTCTCTGCTCTTTACTTTAACTTCAGGCTGAATCTCCACCTGGGCGCGGAGGCTCGCCAGGTCTACTTACTTGCCCCGGCTGTTAAGACCCGCACGAAAGGGAGCTTAAGGCGAGGCACCCTTAGATATTCAAGCGGGCGCCGGTGGCCCAACGTACATGGTGCAAATTCCTTGTCTGGAATTTTATTGGCTTTCCCGCGTAAACCAAGCTATTCAGCCCTCTTCCTCCACTTAATCTTCTTATTACACTATAGTTTTCTTAATCTAATCTTACATTAATAAACAAACAAGTCTTTCCACGCCAACGCCGTCCACCCTTTGAATTCCCCTGGATCCACCGGGGCTGGACCCCGACACTTGTGCTTCATCTCGAGTGGAGACTGGTATGTCGGGGAACTTCTTGAGTTGCAGCAAGGGTGTGAAGGACCCTTTGGAAGTTCCAGGGTTTAGGTGTGATTAGCCTGGAGACGCCTCACCGGAAATGGGCCTCATCTCGCCTGGAGGGGAGAACCTCCTGGATTTTCTCCGAGTTCCGGCAGGGTGCTCTCGACTTACGACGGGGACCTCAGGGACCCGCTATGGTGGCCCAGGAAAGGCCAGTCCCCATGCGAGTTGCTCGGGGACCTCTTCGGAATTCCTCTCCCGTCGATGCCAGGGCCTAAGATCTTGTGTGGAGTCGGTGCCGGAACCTGAGCATTCCTCTCTAGTGCTGACATGGATCTTGGGGTACTTCTGGAGTCTCCCCAGGGGAGTCAGTCCTCGTCTCGAGTGAGGGCATGAACGTGCGCTTTCCTCCCGAGCAGTAACAGCAGTGTCGCATTTCCCTTCGCGTGCATCATGGGATCTGTATCTTTCCCTCGAGGCTTTCCCACGAGGCTTTCCCACAAGGCTTTTCCCACAGGGCTGTCCCACGTGCCACCGTAGAGTGAGTCGATCCTCGGCTTGAAAGTCGAGGCAGTGCAGGGAAAACAGTTTTCCCTGGAATGGACTGAGACATCTGGGGGACTCTGGGAATGGTGGCACGACCCTGGAGTTCCTCTCGCCTTTCCTGTGGAGAGTGCCTCTCTTGAGATGTGACGGGAATGCCGGGAATACTTGACCGAACCCTCAGGGAAAGGATCCCTCCTCTCGAGCTAGGAGGCGGAAACGGTGCTCCTCTGGATGTGGGCGGGACTCTCGTGCTTCCACTCGAGTGGGAGACGGGTATGTCAGGGAACTACTTGAGTTGCAGCAAGGGTGTGAAGGACCCTTTGGAAGTTCCAGAGTTTAGGTGTGATTTGCCTCGAGACGCCTCAGCGGAAATGGGCCTCATCTCGCCTGGAGGGGAGAACCTCCTGGATTTTCTCCGAATTGTGGCAGGTGCTCTCGACTTACGATGGGGACCTCAGGGACCCACTCTGGTGGCCTCAGGAAAGGCCAGTCCCCATGCGAGTTGCTCGGGGCCTCACGGGATTCCTCTCCCGTCGATGCCAGGGCCTAAGATCTTGTGTGGAGTCGGTGCCGGAACCTGAGGATTCCTATCAGTGCTGACATGGATCTTGGGGTACTTCTGGATCTCCCCAGGGGAGTCATTCCTCATCTCGAGTGGGGGCATGCACGTGCCCTATCCTCCCGAACTGTAGCAGCAGTGTCACGCTTCCTTCGCCTGGATCAAGGGATCTGTGGCTTTCCCTGGAGGCTTTCCCACGGGGCTTTCCAACGAGGCTTTCCCACAGGGCTGTCCCACGTGCCACCTAGGTTTGAGTCGATCCTAGGCTAGAAAGTCGAGGCAGTGCAGGGAAAACAGGTTTCCCTGGAATGGACTGACACATCTGGGGGACTCTGCGAATGGTGGCACGACAATGGGAGTTCCTCACTCCTTTCCTGTGCAGAGCGCCTCCTCTTGAAATGCGTTGAGAACGCCGGGAATTCTTTCCCGACCACGCAGGGAAAGGAACCCTCCTCTGGATCTATGAGGCAGAAATGGGCTCCCCTGGCTGTGGGCGGGACTCTCGAGCTTCCTCTGGAGTGGACACGGGTATGTGGGGGAACTTCTTGAGTTTCAGCAAGGGTGTGAAGGACCCTTTGGAAGTTCAGAGGTTAGGTGTGATTAGCCTCGAGACGCCTCAGCGGAAATGGGCCTCAACTCACCTGGAGGGGAGAACGTCCTGGATTTTCTCGAGTTGCGACAGGTGCTCTCGACTTACGATGGGGACCGCAGGGACCCGGCTCTGGTGGCCTCAGGAAAGGCCAGTCCCCAAGCGAGTTGCTCGGGGGCCTCTCGGGATTCCTCTCTCGTCGATGCCGGGGCCTAAGACCTTGTGTGGAATCGGTGTTGGAACCTGAGGATTCCTCTCCAGTGCTGACATGGATCTTGGGGTACTTCTGTAGTCTCCCCAGGGAAGTCAGTCCTCGTCTCGAGGGGGGCATGCACGTGCACTTTCCTCCCGAGCTGTAGCAGCAGTGTCGCGCGTCCCTTCGCGTGTAACAAGGGATCTGTGGCTTTCCCTCGAGGCTTTCCCACAAGGCTTTCCCATGAGGCTTTCCCACAGGGCTGTCCCACGTGCCACCGTGGTGTGAGTGGATCCTCGGCTTGAAAGTGAAGGCAGTGCAAGGAAAATAGGTTTCCCTGAAATGGACTGAGACATCTGGGGGACTCTGGAGATGGTGGCACGACCCTGGAGTTCCTCTCGCCTTTCCTGTGGAGAGCGCCTCCTCTTGAGATGCGACAGAAACACCGTTAATTCTTTCCCGAACACGCAGGGTAAGGATCCCTCCTCTCGAGCTAGGAGGCGGAAACGGGCTCCTCTGGATATGGGCAGGACTCACGTACTTCCTCTCGAGTGGAGACGGGTTATGTCGGGAACTTCTTGACTTGCAGCAAGGGTGTGAAGGACCCTTTGGAAGATCCAGAGGTTAGGTGTGATTAGACTCGATACGCCTCAGGGAAAAAGGGTTAATCTCGCCTGGAGGGGAGAACCTCCTGGATTTTCTCGAGTTGTGGCAGGTGCTCTCGACTTACGACAGGGACCTCAGGAACCCGCTCAGGTCGCCTCAGGAAAGGCCAGTCCCCATGCGAGTTGCTCGGGGGTCTCTGGGGATTCCTCTGCGGTCGATGCTGGGGCCTACGACCTTGTGTGGAGGAAGTGCCGGAACCTGAGGATTCCTTTCCAGTGCTGACATGGATCTTGGGGTATTTCTGAAAACTCCCCAGGGGAGTCAGTCCTCGTCTCGAGTGGGGGCATGCACGTGCGCTTTCCTCCCCAGCTGTAGCAGCAGTGTCGCGCTTCCCTTCCCGTGGATCAAGGGATCTGTGGCTTTTCTTAGAGGCTTTCCCAGGAGGCTTTCCCGCGAGGCTTTCCCACAGGGCTGTCCCACGAGCCACCGTGGTGTGAGTCGATCCTCGGCTTGAAAGTCGAGGCAGTGCAGGGAAAGCAGGTTTCCCTGGAATGGACTGAGACATCTGGGGACTCTGGAATTGTGGCACGACCCTGGAGTTCCTCTCGCCTTTCCTGTGGAGAGCGCCTCCTCTTGAGATGAGACGGAAACGCCGGGAATTCTTTCTCGATCATGCAGGGAAAGGATCCCTCCTCTCGAGCTAGGAGGCGGAAACGGGGCTCCTCTGGATGTGCGCGGGACTCTCGTGCTTCCTCTGGAGTGGAGACGGTTATGTCGGAGAACTTCTTGAGTTGCAGCATGGTTGTGAAGGACCCTTTGGAAGTTCCAGAGGTTAGGTGTGATTGGCCTCGAGACGCCTCAGCGGAAATGGGCCTCATCTCGCCTGGAGGGGAGAACCTGCTGGATTTTCTCGAGTTGCCAGCAGGTGCTCTTGACTTTCGACGGGGACCTAAGGAACCCGCTCTGGTGGCCTCAGGAAAGGCCAGTCCCCATGCGAGTTGCTCGGGGTCCTCTCGGTATTCCTCTGCCGGTCGATGCTGGGGCCTAAGACCTTCTGTGGAGAAAGTGCCGGAACCTGAGGATTCCTCTCCAGTGCTGACATGGATCTTGGAGTACTTCTGGAGTCTCCCCAGGGGAGTCAGTCCTCGTCTCGAGTGAGGGCAGGCACGTGCGCTTTCCTCCCGAGCTGTAGCAGCAGTGTCGCGCTTCCCTTCTCGTGGATCAAGGGATCTGTGGCTTTCGCTTGAGGCTTTCCCACGAGGATTTCACACGAGGCTTTCCCACACGGCTGTCCCACGAGCCACCGTGGTGTGAGTCGATCCTCGGCTTGAAAGTCGAGGCAGTGCCGGGAAAACAGGTTTCCCTGGAATGGACTGAGACATCTGGGGGACTCTGGGAATGGTGGCACGACCTTGGAGTTCCTCTCGCCTTTCCTGTGGAGAGCGCCTCCTCCTTGAGATGCGACGGGAACGCCAGGAATTCTTTCCCGCCACCGCAGGGAAAGGATCCCTCCTCTCGTGCTAGGAGGCGGAAACGGGGCTCCACTGGATGTGGGCGGGACTCTCGTGCTTCCTCTCGAGTGGAGACGGGTATGTCGGGGAACTATTTGAGTTGCAGCAAGGGTGTGAAGGACCCTTTGGAAGTTCCAGAGGTTAGGTGTGATTTGCCTGGAGACGCCTCACCGGAAATGGGCCTCATCTAGCTGGAGGGGAGAACCTCCTGGATTTTCTCGATTTGCGGCAGGTGCTCTCGACTTTCCACGGGGACTTCAGGGACCCGCTCTGGTGGCCTCAGGAAAGGCCAGTCCCCATGCGAGTTGCTCGGGGCCCTCCGGGATTCCGAACCCGTCGATGCCGGGGCATAAGACCTTGTGCGGAGTCGGTGCTGGAACCTGAGGATTACTCTCCAGTGCCGACATGGATCCTGGGGTACTTCTAGAGACTCCCCAGGGGAGTCAGTCCTCGTCGCGAGTGGGGGCATGCACGTGCGCTTTCCTCCCGAGCTATAGCAGAAGTGTCACGCTTCCCTTTGCATGGATCAAGTTATCTGTGGCTTTCGCTTGAGGGTTTCCCACGAGGCTTTCCCACGAGGCTTTCCCACGAGGCTTTCACACGAGGCGTTCCCACAAGGCTTTCCCACAGGGCTGTCTACATGCCACCGTGGTGTTAGTCGATACTCGGCTTGAAAGTCGAGGCTGTGCAGGGAAACACGTTTCCCTGGAATGGACTGAGACATCTGGGCGACTCAGGGAATGGTGGCACGACACTGGAGTTTCCTCTAAGCTTTCTAGTGGAGAGTGCCTCCTCTTGAGATGCGACGGGAACGCCGGGAATTCTTTCCCGAGTACGCAGGGAAAGGATCCCTCCTCTCGAGCTAGGAGGCGGCAACAGGGCTCCTCTGGATGTGGGTCGGACTCTTTTGCTTCCTCTCGAGTGGAGACGGGTATGTCGGGGAACTTCTTGAGTTGCAGCAAGGGTGTGAGGGACACTTTGGAAGTTCCAGAGGTTAGGTGTGATTAGCCACGAAACTCCTCAGGTGAAATGGGCCTCATCTCCCTTGGAGGGGGGAACGACCTGGATTTTCTCGGGTTTGCGGCAGGTGCTCTCGATTTACGTCGGGGACCTAATTGACCCTCTCTGGTGGCCTCAGGAAAGGCCAGTCCCCATCCGAGTTGCTCCTGGCCCTCTCCGGATTCCTCTCCCGTCGATGTCGGGGCCTAAGACCTTGTGTGGAGTCGGTGCCAGAACCTGAGGATTCCTCTCCAGTGCTGACATGGATCTTGGGGTACTTCCGGAGTCTCCCCAGGGGGTCAGTCCTCGTCTCAAGTGGTGGCATGCACGTGCGCTTTCCTCCCGAAGCTGTAGCAGCAGTGTCACGCTTCCCGTCGAGTGGATCAAGGGATCAGCGGCTTTCCCTCGAGGCTCTCCCACGAGGCTTACCCACAGGGCTGTTCCACGTGCCACCGTGCTGTGAGTCGATCCTCGGTTTGAAAGTCGAGGCAGTGCAGGGAAAACAGCTTACCCTGGAATGGACTGAGACATTTGCGGGACACTGGGAATGGTCGCACGACCCTGGAGTTCCTCTCGCCTTTCCTGTGGGAGCGCCTCCTCTTGAGATGCGACGGGAACGCCGGGAATTCTTTCCCGACCACGCAGGGAAAGGATCCCGCCTCTCTAGCTATGAGGCGGAATCCGGGCTCCTCTGGATGTGGGCGGGACTCTCGTGATTTCTCTGGAGTGGAGACGTGTGTGTCGCTGAACTTCTTGAGTTGCAGTAAGGGTGTGAAGGCCCCTTTGGAAGTTCCAGAGTTTGGCTGTGATTAGCCTCTAGACGCCTCAGCGGAAATGGGCCTCATCTCGCCTGGAGGGGAGAACCTCCTGGTTTTTCTCCAGATACGGCAGGTGCTCTCGACTTATGACGGGGACCTCAGTGACCCGCTATGGTGGCCTCAGGAAAGGCCAGTCCCCATGCAAGTGGCTCGGGGGCCTCTCGAGATTCCCTGCCCGACGATGCTGGGGCCTAAGACCTTGTTTGGTGTTGGTGACGGAACCTGAGGATTCCTCTCCAGTGCTGACATGGATCTTGGGGTACTTCTGGAGTCTCCCCATGGGAGTCAGTCCTCGTCTCGAGTGGGGGCATGCACGTGCGCTTTCCTCCCGAGCTGTAGCAGCAGTGTCATGCTTCCCGTCGAGGGGATCAAGGGATCTGTGTCTTTCCCCCGAGGCTTTCCCTGAAGGCTTTTTCACGAGGCTTTCCCACAAGGCTGTCCCACGTGCCACCGTGGTGTGAGTCGATCCTCGGCTTGAAAGTCGAGGCACTTCATAGAAAACAGGTTTCCCTGGAATGGACTGAGATCTGGGGGACTCAGGGAATGGTGGCACGACGCTGTAGTTCCTCTCGCCTTTCCTGCGGAGAGCGCCTCCTCTTGAGATGCGACGGGAACGCCGGGAATTCTTTCCCGACCACGCAGGGAAAGGATCCCTCCTCTCGAACTAGGAGGCGGAAACGGGGCTCCTCTGGATGTGGGTGGGACTCTCGTGTTTCAACTCGAGTGGAGACGGGTACGTCGGGGAAATTCTTGAGTTGCAGCAAGGGTGTGAAGGACCCTTTGGAAGTTCCAGAGGTTAGGTGTGATTAGCCTCGAGACGCCTCAGCGGAAATGGGCCTCATCTAGCCTAGAGGGGAAAACCTCCTGAATTTTCTCGAGTTGCGGCAGGTGCTCTCGACTTGCGATGGGGACCTCAGGGACCCGCCCTGGTGGCCTCAGGAAAGGCCAGTCCCCATGCGAGTTTCTCGGGGGCCCCCGGTATTCCTCACCCGTCGATGCCGGGGCATAAGACCTTGTGCGGAGTCAGTGCTGGAACCTGAGGATTCCTCTCCAGTGCCGACATGGATCTTGGGGTACTTCTGGAGTCTCCCCAGGGGAGTCAGTCCTCGTCTCGAGTGGGGATATGCACGTGCGATTACCTCCCGAGCTATAGCAGCGGTGTCACGCTTCCCTTCGCATGGATCAAGGGGTCTGTGGCTTTCGCTCGAGGCTTTCCCACGAGGCTTTCCCACGAGGCTTTCCCACGAGGCTTTCCCACGAGGATTTCCCACAGGGCTGTCCCACGTGCCCCCGTGGTGTGAGTCAATCCACGGCTTGAAAGTCGAGGCAGTGCAGAGAAAACAGGTTTTCCTGGAATGGACTGAGACATCTGGGGACTCTGGGAATGGTGGCACGACGCTGTAGTTCCTCTCGCCTTTCCTGTGGAGAGCGCCTCCTCTTGAGATGCGACGGGAACGCAGGGAATTCTTTCCCGAACACGCAGGGAAAGGATCCCTCCTCTCTAGTTAGGATTCGGAAACGGGGCTCCTCTGGATGTGGGCGGGACTGTCGTGCTTCCTCTCGAGTGGAGAAGGGTATGTCGGGGAACTTCTTGAGTTGCAGCAAGGGTGTGAAGGACCCTTTCTAAGTTCCAGAGGTTAGGTGTGATCAGGCTCGAGACGCCTCAGCGGAAATGGGCCTCATCTCGCCTGGAGGGGAGAACCTCCTGGATTTTCTCGAGTTGCAGCAGGTGCTCTCGACTTACGACGGGGATCTCAGGGACCCGCTCTGTTGGCCTCAGAAAGGCCAGTCCCCATGCGAGTTGCTCGGGGGCCTCTCGGGATTCCTCTCCCGTCGATGCCGGGGCCTAAGATCTTGTGTGGAGTCGGTGCCGGAACCTGAGTATTCCTCTCCAGTGCTGACATGGATCTTGGGGTACGTCTGGAGTCCCCCCAGGGGAGTAAGTCCTCGTCTCGAGTGGGGGCATGCACGTGCGTTTTCCTCCCGAGCTGTAGCAGCAGTGTCACGCTTCCCTTCGCATGGGATCAAGGGATCTGTGGCTTTCCCTCGAGTCTTTCTCACGAGGCTTTCTCACGAGGCTTTTCCCACAGGGCTATCCACGTGCCACCGTGGATGTGAGTAGTACCCTCAGCTTGAAAGTCGAGGCAGTGCAGGGGAGAACAGGTTTCCCTGGAATGGACTGAGACATCTGGGGGACTCTGAGAATGTGGCACGACCCTGGAGTTCCTCTCGCCTTTCCTGTAGGGGCGCCTCCTCTTGAGATGCGACGGGAACGACGAGAATTCTTTCCCGACCACGCAGGGAAAGGATACCTCCTCTCGAGCTAGGAGGTGGAACCGGGCTCCTCTGGATGTGGGCGGGACTCTCGTGCTTCCTCTCGAGTGGAGACGGGTAGGTCGGGGAACTTCTTGAGTTGCAGCAAGGGTGTGAAGGGCCCTTTGGAAGTTCCAGAGGTTAAGTGTGATTAGCCTTGAGACACCTCAGCAGAAATGGGCCTCATCTCGCCTGGAGGGAGAACCTACTGGATTTTCTCGAGTTGCGGCAGGTGCTCTCGACTTACGACGGGGACCTCAGGGACCTGCTCTGGTGGCCTCAGGAAAGGCCAGTCCCCATGCGAGTTGCTCGGGGCCTCTCGGGATTCCTCTCCCGTCGATGTCGGGGCCTAAGACCTTGTGGAGTCGGTGCCTGGAACCTGAGCATTCCTCTCCAGTGCTGACATGGATCTTGGGGTACTTTGGAGTCTCCCAGGGAGTCAGTCCTCGTCTCGAGTGGGGCATGCACGTGCGCTTTCCTCCGAGCTGTAGCAGCAGTGTCACGCTTCCGTCGGTGGATCAAGGGATCGTGGCTTCCTCGAGGCTTTCCCACGAGGCTTTCCCACGAGGCTTCCCACAGGGCTGTCCACGTGCCACCGTGTGTGAGTCGATCCTCGCTTGAAAGTCAGGCAGTGCAGGGAAAAAGTCTTCCCTGGAATGGACTGAGACATTTGCGGGACCTGGGAATGGTCGCACGACCCTGGAGTTCCTCTCGCCTTTCCTGGGAGCGCCTCCTCTTGAGATGCGATGGGAACGCGAGAATTCTTTCCGACACGCAGGGAAAGGATACCTCCTCTCGAGCTAGGAGCGTGGAAACGGGGCTCCTCTGGATGTGGGCGACTCTCGTGCTTCCTCTCGAGTGGAGACGGGTAGGTCGGGGAACTTCTTGAGTTGCAGCAAGGGTGTGAAGGGCCTTT
>NW_017191849.1:0-10582 GCF_001704415.2 Capra hircus
CCCCACTCGAGAGGAGGACTGACTACCCTGGGAGACTCCAAAATACCCAAGATCCATGTCAGCACTGGAGAGGAATCCTCAGGTTCAGGCACCGACTCCACAAAGGTCTTAGGATCCGGCATCGATGGGAGAGGAATCCCGAGAGGCCCCCGAGCAAGGCGCATGTGACTGGCCTTTCCGGAGGCCACCAGAGCGGGTCCCTGAGATACCCGTCGTATGTCGAAAGCACCTGCAGCAACTCGAGAAAATCCAGGACGTTCTCCCCTCCAGGCGAGGTGAGGCTCCTTTCTGCTGAGGCGTCTCGAGACTAATCACACCTACCCTCTGGAACTTCCAAAGGGTAGTTCGCACCCTTTCTGCAACTCAAGAAGTTCCCGGATATACCCTGTCTCCACTCGAGAGGAAGCACGAGCGTCTCGCCCACATCCAGAGGAGCCCCGTTACCGCCTCCTAGCTCGAGAGGTGTGATCGTTTCCCTGCAGGGTCGGGAAAGAATTCCCAGCGTTCCCGTTGCATCTCAAGAGGAGGCGCTCTCCACCTGAAAGTCGAGAGGGACTCAAGGTCGTGCCACCATTCCCATAGTGCCGCAGATGTCTCAGGCCATTCCAGGGAAACCTGTTTACCCTGCACTGCCTCGACTTTCAAGCCGAGGATCGATTCACACACGGTGGACGTGGGACAGCCCTGTGGAAAGCCTCGTGGGAAAGCCTTATGGGAAAGCCTCGTGAGGAAGCCTCGAGGGAAAGCCACTGATCCCTTGATCCACGCGACGGGAGCATGACACTGCTGCTACACCTCGGGAGGAAAGCGCAGGTGCGCCCCACTCGAGACGAGGACTGACTCCCCTGGGGAGACTCCAGAAGTACCCCAAGATCCATGTCAGCACTGGAAAGGAATTCTCAGGTTCCGGCACCGGCTCCACACTAGATCTTAGGCCCCGGCCATCGACGGGAGAGGAATCCCGAGAGGCCCCCGAGCAACCCGAATGGGGACTGGCCTTTCCTGACGCCACCACAGCGTATCCCTGAGGTCCCCGTCGTAAGTCGAGAGCATCTGACGCACCTCGAGAAAATCCAGGAGATTCTCCCCTCCAGGCGAGATGAGGCCCATTTCCGCTGAGGCATCTCGAGGCTAATCACACCTAAATTCTGGAACCGGCAAAGGTCCTTCACACCCTTGCTGCAACTCAGGAAGTTTCCCCGACATACCGACTCCACTCGAGAGGAACCATGAGAGTCCCGCCCACATCCAGAGGAGCCCCGTTTCCGCCTCCTAGCTCGAGAGGAGGGATCCTTTCCCTGCGTGGTCGGGAAAGAATTCCCGGCATTTCCGTCGCATCTCAAGAGGAGGCACTCTCCACAGGAAAAGCGAGAGGAACTCCAGGGTCGGGCACCATTCCCAGAGTCCCCAGATGTATCAGTACATTCCAGGGAAACCTGTTTCCGTGCACTGCCTCGATTGTCAAGCCGAGAATCGACACACACCACGGTGGCACGTGGGACAGCCCTGTGGGAAAGCCTCGTGGGAAAGCCTCGTGGGAAAGAATCGTGGAAAGCCTCGAGGGAAAGCCACACATCCCTTGATACACGCGAATGAAAGCCCGACACTGCTGCTACAGCTCGGGAGGAAAGCGCACGTGCATTCCCACATTCGAGACGAGGGCTGACTCCACTAGGGAGACTCCAGAAGTACCCCAAGATCCATGTCAGCACTGGAGAGGAATCCTCAGGTTCCGGCACCCACTCCACACAAGATATTAGGCCCCCGCATCGACGGGAGAGGAATCCCGAGAGGCCCGTTAGCTACTGGCATGGGGACTGGCCTTACCTGAGGACACCATAGCGGGTCCCTGAGGTCCCCATCGTAAGTGGAGAGCACCTGCCGCAACTCGAGAAAATCCAGGAGGTTCTCCTTTCCAGGCGAGATGAGGCCCATTTCCGCTGAGGCGTCTCGAGGCTAATCACACCAAACCTCTGGAACTTCCAAGGGTCCTTCACACACTTGCTAAAACTAAAGAAGTTCGCCGACATACCCGTCTCCACTCGAGAGGAAGCAAGAGAGTCCCGCCCACATCTAGAGGAACCCCGTTTCCGCCTCCTAGCCTCAAGAGGAGGGATCCTTTCCCCTGCATGTTCGGAAAGAATTCCTGGCGTTCCCGTCGCATCTCAAGAGGAGGCAATCTCCACAGGAAAGGCGAGCGGAACTCCAGGGTCGTGCCACCATTCCCAGAGTCCCCCAGATGTCTCAGTCCATTCCAGGGAAACCTGTTTCCCTACACTGCCTCGACTTTCACGACGAGGATCCACTCACACCACGGTGGCACGGGGGACAGCCCTTTGGAAATCCTCGAGGGAAAGCCACAGATCCCTTGATCCATGCGAAGAGAAGCGTGACACGTGCTGCTACAGCTTGGGAGGAAAGCGCACGTGCATGCCCCCACTCGAGACGAGGACTGACTCCCTGGGGAGACTCCAGAAGTACCCCAAGATCCATGTCAGCACTGGAGAGGAATCCTCAGGTTCCGGCACTGACTATACACAAGGTTCCTTAGGCACCGGGATCGACGAGAGAGGAATCCCGAGAGGCCCCCGAGCAACTCGCATGGGGACTGGCCATTCCTGAGGCCACCAGAGCGGGTCCCCGAGGTCCCCGTCGTAAGTCGAGAGCACCTGCCGCAACTCGAGAAAATCCAGGAGGTTCTCCCCTCCAGGCGAGATGAGGCCCATTTCCGCTGAGGCGTCTCGAGGCTAATCACACCTAACCTCTGGAACTACCAACGGGTCCTCCACACCCTTGCTGCAACTCAAGAAGTTCCCCGACATACCTGTCTCCACCTCGAGAGGAAGCTCGAGAGTACCGCCCACATCCAGAGGAGCCCCATTTCTGCCTCTTAGCTCTAGAGGTGGGATCCTTTCCGTGCGTTGTGTGGAAAGGATTCCCCGCGTTCCCGTCGCAATTCAAGAGGAGGCGCTCTCCACAGGGAAGGCGAGAGGAACTCCAGTGTCGTGCCACCATTCGCAGAGTCCCCCAGATGTCTCAGTCCATTCCAGGGAAACCTGTTTCCCGGCACTGCCTCGACTTTATAGCCGAGGATCGACTCACACCACGGTGGCACGTGGACAGCCCAGTGGGAAAGCCTCTTGGGTAAGCCTCGAGTCAAAGCCTCGAGGGAAAGCCACAGATCCCTTGATCCACGTGAAGGGAAGCGTGACATTGCTGCTACAGCTCGGGAGGAAAGCGCACGTGCATGCCTCCCCTCGAGACGAGGACTGACTCCCCCGGGGATACCTCAGAAGTACCCCAAGATCCATGTCAGCACTGGAGAGGAATCCTCAGGATCTCACCGACTCCACACAAGGTCTTAGGCCCCGGCATAGACGGGAGAGGAATCCCGAGACGCCCCCGAGCAACTCGAATGGGGACTGGCCTTTCCTGAGGCCACCAGAGCGGGTCCCTGAGGTCCCCGTCATAAGTCAAGGGCACCTGCCGCAACTCGAGAAAATCCAGGAGGTTCTCCCCTCCAGGCGAGATGAGGCCCATTACCGCTGAGGCGTCTCGAGGCTAATCACACCTAACCTCTGGAACTTCCAAAGGGTCCTTCACAAACTTGCAGCAACTCAAGAAGCTCCCCCACATACCCGTCTCCACTCGAGAGGAAGCCCGAGAGTCCCGTCCACATCCAGAAGAGCCCCTGCCTCCTAGCTCGAGAGGAGGGATCCTTTCCCTGAGTGGTCGTCAAGTATTCCCGGAGTTCCCGTCTCATCTCAAGCGGAGGTGCTCTCCACAGGAAAGGAGAGAGGAACTCCAGATTCGTGCATTCATTCCCAGAGTCCCCCATATGTCTCAGTCCATGCCATGGAAAACTGTTTCCCCTGCACTGCTTCGACTTTCATGCCTAGGATCGACTCACACCACGGTGGCACGTGGGACAGCCCTTTCGGAAAGTCTAGTGGGAAAGCCTCGTGGAAAAGACTCGTGGGAAAGCCTCTAGGGAAAGCCGCAGATACCTTGATCCACGAGAAGGGAAGCGTGACACTGCTGCTACAGCTCGGGAGGAAAGCGCACGTGCATGCCCCCACTCGAGACGAGGACTGACTCCCCTGGGGAGACTCCAGAAGTACCCCAAGACCATGTCAGCACTGGAGAGGAATCCTCAGGTTCCGGCACCGAATCCACACAAGGTCTTAGGCCCGTTATTGACGGGAGAGGAATCCTGAAAGGCCCGGAGCAACTCGCATGGGGACTGGCCTTTCCTGAGGCCACCAGAGCGGATCTTTGTGGTCGCCATCTTAAGTCGAGAGCACCTGCCGCAACTCGAGAAAATCCAGGACGTTCTCCCCTCCAGGCGAGATGAAGCGCATTTCCGCTGAGGCGTCTCGAGGCTAATCATACCTAACCTCTGGAACTTCCAAAGGGTCCTTCACAGCCTTGCTGCAACTCAAGAAGTTCCCCGACATACCCGTCTCCACTCGAGAGGAAGCACGAGAGTCCCGCCCACATCCAGAGGAGCCCCGTTTGCGCCTCCTAGCTCGAGAGGAGGGATCCTTTCCCTGCGTCGTACGGAAAGAATTCCCGGCGTTCCCGTCGCATCTCAAGACGAGGCACTCTGCACAGGAAAGGCAAGAGGAACTCCCGGGTCGTGCCACTATTCCCAGAGTCCCCCAGATGTCTCAGTCCATTCCAGGGAAACCTGTTTTCCCTGCACGGCCTCGACTTTCAAGCCGAGGATCGACTCACACGACGGTGGCACGTGGGACAGCCCTGTGGGAAAGCCTCGAGGGAAAGCCACAGATCCCTTGATCCACGTGATGGGGAGCGTGAGACTGGTGCTACAGCTCGGGAGGAAAGTGCACGTGCATGCCCTTACTCGGGGACGAGGACTGACTCCCCTGTGGATACTCCAGAAGTACCCCAAGATCCATGTCAGCACTCGAGAGGAATCCTCAGGTTCCGGCACCGACTCCACACAAGGTCTTAGGCCCCGGCATCGACGGGAGAGATCCCGAGAGGCCCCCGAGCAACTTGCATGGGACTGGCCTTTCCTGAGGCCACCAGAGCGGGTCCCTGAGGTCCCCGTCGTAACGCGAGAACACCTGCACCAACTCTAGAAAAAGCAGGAGGTTCTCCCCTCCAGGGGAGATGAGGCCCATTTCCTCTGAGGTGTCCCCAGTCTAATTACACCTAACCTCTGGAACTTCCAAAGGGTCCTTCACACCCTTGCTGCAACTCAAGAAGTTCCCGACATACCCGTCTCCACTCGAGAGGAAGCACGAGAGTCCCACCCTCATCCAGAGGAGCCCCGTTTCCGCCTCATAGCTCGAGAAGAGAGATCTTTCCCTGCGTGGTCGGAAAGAATTCCCGGCGTTCCCGTCGCATCTCAAGAGGAGGCGCTCTCTCCACAGGAAAGGAGAGAGGAACTCCAGGGTCGTGCCACCATTCCAGAGTCTTCCAGATGTCTCAGTCCATTCCAGGGAAACCTGTTTTCCCTGCACTGCCTCGACTTTCAAGCCAAGGATCGACTCACACCTGGTGGCACGTGGGACACCCCTGTGGGAAAGCCTGGTGGAAAGCCTCGTGGGAAAGCCTCATGGGAAAGCCTCGAGGGAAAGCCACAGATGCTTTGATCCACGCGAAGAGAAGCGTGACACTGCTGCTTCAGCTCGGGAGGAAATCACACGTGCATGCCCCCACTCGAGACGAGGACTGACTCCCCTGAGGAGAGTCCAGAAGTACCCCAAGATCCACGTCAGCAGTGGAGAGGAATCCTCACGTTCAGGCACCGAATCTAAACAAGGTCTTAGGCCCCGGCATCGACGGGAGAGGAATCCCGAGAGGCCCCGAGTAACTAGCATGGGACTGGCCTTTCCTGAGGCCATCAGAGCGGGTCCCTGAGGTACCCGTCGTTAGTAAAGAGCACCTGCCGCAACTCGATAAAATCCAGGAGGTTCTCCCCTCCAGGCGAGATGAGGCCCATTTCCTCTGAGGCGTCCCCAGGCTAATCACACCTAAACTCTGGAACTTCCAAAACGTCCTTCACATTCTTGCTGCAACTCAAGAAGTTCCCCGACATACCCGTCTCCACGCGAGAGGAAGCACGAGAGTCCCGCCCACATCCAGAGGAGCCCCCGTTTCCGCCTCATAGCTCAAGAGGAGGATCCTTTCCCTGCGTGGTCAGGAAAGAATTCTCGGCGTTCCCGTCGCATCTCAAGAAGGGACGCTTTACACAGGAAAGGCGTATGGAACTCCAGGTCATTCCACCAATCCCAGAGTCCCCCAGATGTCTCAGGCCATTCCAGGAAACCTGTTTTCCCTGCACTGCCTCGACTTTCAAGCCGAGGATCGACTCACACGACGGTGGCACGTGGGACAGCCCTGTGGGAAAGCCTCGTGGGAAAGTCTCGTGGGAAAGCCTCGAGGGAAAGCCACAGATCCCTTGATCCACGCGAAGGGGAGCGTGACACTGCTGCTATCTCGGGAGGAAAGTTCACGTGCATGCCCTTACTCGGGACGAGGACTGACTCCCCTTTGGAGACTCCAGAAGTACCCCAAGATCCATGTCAGCACTGCAGAGGAATCCTCAGGTTCCAGCACCGACTCCACACAAGGTCTTAGGCCCCAGCATCGACGGGAGAGGAATCCCGAGAGGCCCCGAGCAACTCGTATGGGGACCTGCCTTTCCTGAGGCCACCAGAGCGGGTCCCTGATGTCCCCGTCGTAAGTCGAGAGCACCTGCCGCAACTCGAGAAAACCCAGGAGGTTCTCCCTTCCAGGCGAGATGAGGACCATTTCCGCTGAGGTGTCTCAAGGCTAATCACACCTAACCTCTGGAACTTCCAAAGGGTCCTTCACACCCTTGCTGCAACTCAATAAGATCCCCAACACACCCGTCTCCACTGGAGAGGAAGCACGAGAGTCCGCCCACATTCAGAGGAGCCCCGTTTCCGCCTCCTAGCTCGAGAGGAGGAATCCTTTCCCTCAGTGATCGGGAAAGAGTTCCCAGTTTTCCCGGCGCATCTTAAGAGGACGCGATCTCCACAGGAAAGGCGAGAGGAACACCAGGGTCGTGCCACCATTCCCAGAGTCCCCCAGATGTCTCAGTCCATTCCAGGGAGCCCTGTTTTCCCTGCAATGCCTCGACTTTCAAGCCGAGGATCCACTCACACCACGGTGGCACGTGGAACAGCCCTGTGGGAAGCCTCATGGGAAAGCCTCAAGGGAAAGCCACAGTTGCTTTGATCAAAGCGAAGGGAAATGTGACACTGCTGCTACAGCTCGGGAGGAAAGCTCACGTGCATGGCCCCTCTCGAGAGGAGGACTGACTCCCCTGGGGAGAGTACAGAAGTACCCCAAGATCCACGTCAGCACTGCAGAGGAATCCTCACGTTCCGGCACCGACTCCAAATAAGGTCTTAGGCCCCGGCATCGACGGGAGAGGAATCCCGAGAGGGCCCGAG
Source organism: Capra hircus (assembly GCF_001704415.2). Classification (NCBI taxonomy): domain Eukaryota; kingdom Metazoa; phylum Chordata; class Mammalia; order Artiodactyla; family Bovidae; genus Capra; species Capra hircus. The sequence continues at coordinate 7,455 of NW_017191849.1, forward strand.
TAACTACCATGGGGACTGGCCTTTCCTTAGGCCATCAGAGCGGGTCCCTGAGGTCCCCGTCGTTTGTCGAGAGCACCTGCCGCAACTCGAGAAAATCCAGGAGGTTCTCCCTTCCAGGCGAGATTAGGCCCATTTCTGCTGAGGCGACTCGAGGCTAATCACACCTAACCTCTTGAATTTCCAAAGGGTTCTTCACACCCTTGCTGCAACTGAAGAAGTTCCCCGACATACCCGTATCCACTCGAGAGGAAGCACGAGAGTCCCGCCCACATCCAGAGGAGCCCCGTTTCCGTCTCATAGCTCGAGAGGAGGGATCTTTCCCTGCGTGGTCGGGAAAGAATTCCCGGCATTCCCGTCGCATCTCAAGAGGAGGCACTCTCCACAGGAAAGGCAAGAGGAACTCCCGGGACGTGCCACCATTTCCAGAGTCCCCCAGATGTCTCAGTCCATTCCAGGGAAACCTGTTTTTCCTGCACTGCCTCGACTTTCAAGCCGAGGATCGACTCACACGCGGTGGCACGTGGGACAGCCCTGTGGGAAAGCCTCGTGGGAAAGTCTCTTCGGAAAGCCTCGTGGGAAAGCCTCATAGGAAAGCCTCGAGGGAAAGCCACGGATGCTTTGATCCACGCGAAGGGAAGCGTGACACTGCTGATTCAGCTCGAGAGGAAAGCACACGTGCATGCCCCCACTCGATACGAGGACTGACTCCCCTGGGGAGACTCCAGAAGAACCCCAAGATCCATGTCAGCACTGGAGAGGAACCCTCACTTTACGGCACCGACTCCACAAAGGTCCTAGGCCCCAGCATCGACGGGAGAGGAATCCCGTGAGTTTCCCCGAGCACCTCCCATGGGGACTGGCCTTTCCTGAGGCCACCAGAGCGGGTCCCTGAGGTCCCCGTCGTAGGTCGAGAGCACCTGCAGCAACTTGAGAAAATCCAGGAGGTTCTCCCTTCCAGGCGAGAGGAGGAACATTTCCGCTGAGGTGTCTCAAGGCTAATCACACCTAACCTCTGGAACTTCCATAGGGACCTTCACACCCTTGCTGCAACTCAAGAAGATCCCCAACATACCCGTCTGCACTCGAGAGGAAGCACCAGAGTCCCGCCCACATTCAGAGGAGCCCCGTTTCCGCCTCCTAGCTCGAGAGGAGGGATCCTTTCCCTGCATGTTCGGGAAAGCATTCCCGGCGTTCCCATCGCATCTCAAGAGGAGGCGCTCTCCACAGGAAAGGAGAGAGGAACTCCAGGGTCGTGCCACCATTCCCAGAGTCCCCCAGATGTCTCAGTCCATTCCAGGGAAACCTGTTTCCCTACACTGCCTCGACTTTCAGGACGAGGATCCACTCACACCACGGTGGCACATGGGACAGCCCTTTGGGAAATCCTCGAGGGAAAGCCACAGATCCTTTGATCCATGCGAAGAGAAGCGTGACACTGCTGCTTCAGCTCGTGAGGAAAGCACACGTGCATGCCCCCACTCGAGACGAGGACTGACTCGCCTGGGGAGACTCCAGAAGTACCCCAAGATCCATGTCAGCACTGGAGAGGAATCCTCACATTCCGGCACAGACTCCAAACAAGGTCTTAGGCCCCGGCATCGATGGTAGAGGAATCCCGAGAGGCCCCGAGTAACTAGCATGGGGACTGGCCTTTCCTGAGGCCACCAGAGCGGGTCCCTGAGGTCCCCGTCGTTAGTCGAGAGCACCTGCCGCAACTCGAGAAAATCCAGGAGGTTCTCCCTTCCAGGCGAGATTAGGCCCATTTCTGCTGAGGCGACTCGAGGCAAATCACACCTAACCTCTTGAATTTCCAAAGGGTCCTCCACACCCTTGCTGCAACTGAAGAAGTTCCCCGACATACCCGTCTCCACTCGAGAGGAAGCACGAGAGTCCCGCCCACATCCAGAGGAGCCCCGTTTCCGTCTCACAGCTCGAGAGGAGGGATCTTTCCCTGCGTGGTCGGGAAAGAATTCCCGGCGTTCCCGTCGCATCTCAAGAGGAGGCGCTCTCCACAGGAAAGGCAAGAGGAACTCCCGGGTCGTGCCACCATTCCCAGAGTCCCCCAGATGTCTCAGTCCATTCCAGGAAACCTGTTTTCCCTGCACGGCCTCGACTTTCAAGCCGAGGATCGACTCACACGACGGTGGCACGTGGGACAGCCCTGTGGGAAAGCCTCGAGGGAAAGCCACAGATCCCTTGATCCACGTGATGGGAGCGTGAGACTGGTGCTACAGCTCGGAGGAAAGTGCACGTGCATGCCCTTACTCGGGACGAGGACTGACTCCCCTGTGGATACTCCAGAAGTACCCCAAGATCCATGTCAGCACTCGAGAGGAATCCTCAGGTTCCGGCACCGACTCCCCACAAGATCTTAGGCCCCGCCATCGACGGGAGAGGAATCCCGAGAGGCCCCCGAGCAACTTGCATGGGGACTGGCCTTTCCTGAGGCCACCAGAGCGGGTCCCTGAGGTCCCCGTCGTAACGCGAGAACACCTGCACCAACTCTAGAAAAAGCAGGAGGTTCTCCCCTCCAGGGGAGATGAGGCCCATTTCCTCTGAGGTGTCCCCAGTCTAATTACACCTAACCTCTGGAACTTCCAAAGGGTCCTTCACACACCTTGCTGCAACTCAAGAAGTTCCCCGACATACCCGTCTCCGCTCGAGAGGAAGCACGAGAGTCCCGCCCTCATCCAGAGGAGCCCCGTTTCCGCCTCATAGCTCGAGAAGAGAGACCTTTCCCTGCGTGGTCGGGAAAGAATTCCCGGCGTTCCCGTCGCATCTCAAGAGGAGGCGCTCTCCACAGGAAAGGAGAGAGGAACTCCAGGGTCGTGCCACCATTCTCAGAGTCTTCCAGATGTCTCAGTCCATTCCAGGGAAACCTGTTTTCCCTGCACTGCCTCGACTTTCAAAGCCAAGGATCGACTCACACACCTGGTGGCACGTGGGACACCCCTGTGGGAAAGCCTGGTAGAAAAGCCTCGTGGGAAAGCCTCATGGGAAAGCCTCGAGGGAAAGCCACAGATGCTTTGATCCACGCGAAGAGAAGCGTGACACTGCTGCTTCAGCTCGGGAGAAATCACACGTGCATGACTCCCCTGGGAGAGTCCAGAAGTACCCCAAGATCCACG
>NW_017191850.1:0-10582 GCF_001704415.2 Capra hircus
GAGGACTCCGCACTCAACACCCGAGCGGTGGTAGCGTGGAAGCAGCGCCGTGGTGGGGAAAGCAGAGCGTGGGAAAGGCCAACAGATCCACCTTGACTCGCACGGCACGAGGGAAGCGTGACGAGCTGACTGGCTAAGGTCCGGGAAGCTCGGGAGGAAAGCGCACGGTGCTGCCCCCCACTCGAGACGAGGACTGACTTCCTGGGAGACTCCAGAAGTACTTCAAGATCCATGTCAGCACTGGAGAGGAATCCTCACGTTCCGGCAACGACTCCACAAAAGGTCTTAGGCCCCTTCATCGACGGGAGAGGAATCCCGAGAGGCCCCGAGCAACTCGCATGGGGACTGGCCTTTCCTGAGGCCACCAGAGCGGGTCCCTGAGGTCCCCGTCGTAATTCGAGAGCACCTGCCGCAACTCGAGAAAATCCAGGAGGTTCTCCCCTCCAGGTGTGATGAGGCCCATTTCTGCTGAGGCGTCTCGAGGCTAATCACACCTAACCTCTGGAACTCCAAAGGTTCTTTCACACCCTTGCTGCAACTCAAGAAGTTCCCCGACATACCCGGTCTCCACTCAAGAGGAAGCACGAGAGTACCGTAAACATCCAGAGGGTCCCCGTTTCCGCCTCATAGCTTGAGAGGAGGGATCCTTTCCCTGCGTGTTCGGGAAAGAATTCCCGGCGTTCTCCTCGCATCTCAAGAGGAGGTGGGCTCCACAGGAAAGGCGAGAGGAACTCCAGGGTCGTGCCACCATTCCCAGAGTCCCCCAGATGTCTAGGTCCATTCCAGGGAAACCTGTTTTCCCTGCACTGCCTCGAATTTCAAGCCGAGGATCGACCCACAGCACGATGACACGTGGGACAGCCCTGTGGTTAAGACTCGTGGGAAAGCCTCGTGGGAAAGCCTCGATGGAAAGCCACGGATCCCTTGATCCACGCGAAGGGAAGCGGGACACCGCTGCTACAGCTCGGGTGAAAGCGCACGTGGATGCCCCCACTCGAGTAGAGGACTGACTCCCCTGGGGAGACTCCAGAAGTACCCCAAGATCCATGTCAGCACTGGAGAGGAATCCTCAGGTTCCGGAACTGACTCCACACAAGGTCTTAGGCCCCAGCATCGATGGGAGAGGAATCCCGAGAGGCCCCCGAGCAACTCGCATGGGGACTGGCCTTTCCTGAGGCCACCAGAGCGGGTCCCTGAGGTCCCCGTCGTAAGTCGAGAGCACCTGCCGCAACTCGAGAAAATCCAGGAGGTTCTCCCCTCCAGGCGAGATGAGGCCCATTTCCGCTGAGGCGTCTCGAGGCTAGTCACACCTAACCTCTGGAACTTCCAACGGGTCATTCACACCCTTGCTGCAACTCAAGAAGTTCCCCGACATACCCGTCTCCACTCGAGACGAAGCACGAGAGTCCCGCCCACATCCAGAGGAGCCCCGTTTCCGCCTCCTAGCTATAGAGGAGGGATCCTTTCCCTGCGTGGTCGGGAAAGAATTCCCGGCCCTCCCGTCGCATTCCAAGAGGAGGCGCTCTCCACAGGAAAGGCGAGAGGAACTCCAGGGTCATGCCACCATTCCCAGAGTCCCCCAGATGTCTCAGTCCATGTTTTCCCTCCACTGCCTCGACTTTCAAGCCGAGGATCGACTCACACCACGGTGGCACGTGGGACAGCCCTGTGGGAAAGCCTCGTTGGAAAGCCTCGAGGGAAAGCCACAGATCCCTTGATCCCCGCGAAGGGAAGCGTGACACTGCTGCTACAGCTCGAGGGGAAAGCGCATGTGCATGCCCCCACTCGAGTCGAGGACTGACTCCACTGGGGAGACTACAGAAGAACCCCAAGATCCATGTCAGCACTGGAGAGGAATCCTCAGGTTCCGGCACCGACACCACACAAGATCTTATGCCCCGGCATAGACGGGAGAGGAATCCCGAGAGGCCCCCGAGCAACTCGCATGGGGACTGGCCTTTCCTGAGGCCACCAGAGCGGGTCCCTGAGGTCCCCGTAGTAAGTTGAGAGCACCTGCTGCAACTCGAGAAAATCCAGGAGGTTCTCCCCTCCAGGCGAGATGAGGCCCATTTCCGCTGAGGCGTCTCGAGGCTAATCACACCTAACCTCTGGAACTTTCCAAAGGGTTCTTCACACCCTTGCTGCAACTCAAGAAGTTCCCCGACATACCCGTCTCCACTTGAGAGGAAGCACGAGAGTCCCGGCCACATCCAGAGGAGCCCCGTTTCCGACTCCTAGCCTGAGATGAGGGATCCTTTCCCTGCTTGGTCGGGAAAGAATTCCCGGCGTTCCCGTTCGCATCTCAAGAGGAGGCGCTCTCCACAGGAAAGGCGAGAGGAACTCCAGGGTCGTGACACCATTCCCAGAGACAACCAGGTGTCTCAGTCCATTCCAGGGAAACCTGTTTTCCCTGCACTGCGTCGACTTTCAAGCCGAGGATCGACTCACACCACGGTGGCACGTGGGGCAGCCCTGTGGGAAAGCCTCGTGGGAAAGCCTCGTGGGAAAGCCTCGAGGGAAAGCCACAGATCCCTTGATCCACGCGATGGGAAGCGTGACACTGCTGCTACAGCTCGGGAGGAAAGCGCACGTGCATGCCCCCACTCGAGACGAGGACTGAGTCTCCTGGGGAGACTACAGAAGTACCCCAAGATCCATGTCAGCACTGGAGAGGAATCCTCAGGTTCTGGCACCGACTCCACACGAGGTCTTAGGCCGCAGCATCGACGGGAGAGGAATCCCAAGAGTCCCCCGAGCAACTCCCATGGGGAATGGCCTTTCCTGAGGCCACCAGAATGGGTCCCTGAGGTCCCCGTCGAAAGTCGAGAGCACCTGCCGCAACTCGAGAACATCCAGGAGGTTCTCCCCTCCAGGCGAGATGAGTGCCATTTCCGCTGAGGCATCTCGAGGCTAATCACACCTAACCTCTGGAGCTTCCGAAAGGTCCTTCGCACCCTTGATGCAACTCAGGAAGTTTCCCGACATACCCGTCTCCACTCGAGAGGAAGCAGGAGAGTTCTGCCCACATCCAGAGGAGCCACGTTTCCGCCTCCTAGCTCGAGAGGAGGGATCCTTTCCCTGCGTGTTCGGGAAAGAATTCCCGGCGTTCCCGTCGCATCACAAGAGGAGACGCTCTCCACAGGGAAGGCGAGAGGAACTCCAGGGTCGTGACACCATTCCCAGAGTCCCCCAGATGTCTCAGTCCATTCCAGGGAAACCTGTTTTCCCTGCACTGCCTCGACTTTAAAGCCGAGGATCGACTCACACCACGGTGGCATCGTGGGACAGCCCTGTGAGAAAGCCTCGTGGGAAAGCCTCGTGGGAAAGCCTCAAGGGAAAGCCACAGATCTCTTGATCCACGCGAAGGGAAGCGTGACACTTGTGCTACAGCTCGGGAGGAAAGCGCACGTGCATGCCCCCGCTCGAGACGAGGACTGACTCCCCTGGGGAGACTCCAGAAGTACCCCAGGATCCATGTCTGCACTGGAGAGGAATGCTCAGGTTCCGGCACGGACTCCATACAAGATCTTAGGCCCTGGCATCGACGAGAGAGGAATCCCGAGAGGCCCCCAATCAACTCGCATGTGGACTGGCCTTTCCTGAGGCCACCAGAGCGGGTCCCTGAGGTCCCCGTCGTAAGTCGAGAGCGCCTGCCATAACTCGAGAAAATTCAGGAAGTACTCCCCTCCAGGCGAGATGAGGCCCATTTCCCAGAGGCGTCTCGAGGCTAATCACACCTAACCTATGGAACTTCCAAAGGGTCCTTCACACCCTTGCTGCAACTCAAGAAGTTCCCTGACATACCCGTCTCCACTCGAGAGGAAGCACGAGATTCCCGCCCACATCTAGAGGAGCCCCGTTTCCGCCTCCTAGCTCGAGAGGAGGGATCCTTTCCCTGTGTTCTCGGGAAAGAATTCCCGGCGTTCCCGTCGCATTTCAAGAGGAGGCCCTCTCCACAGGAAAGGCGAGCGGAACTCCAGGGTGTGCCACCAATCTGATAGTCCCCGAGAGGTCTCAGTCCATTCCAGGGAAACCTGTATTCCCTGCACTGCCTCGAGTTTCAAGCCGAGGATCGACTCACACCACGTTGGCACGTGGGACAGCCCTGTGGGAAAGCCTCGTGGGAAAGCCTTGTGGAAAAGACTCGAGGAAAAGCCACTGATTCCTTGATCCACTCGACGGGAAACATGACACTGCTGCCCCATCTCGGGAGGAAAGCGCACTTGCATGCCCCCAAACGAGACGAGGACTGACTCCCCTAGGGAGACTCCAAAAGTACCCCAAAATCCATGTCAGCACTGGAGAGGAATGCTCAGGTTCTGGCACCGACTCTACACAAGGTCTTAGGCCCCGGCATCGACGGGAGAGGAGGCCCTAGAGGCCCCCGAATTACTCGCATGGGGACTGGCCTTTCCTGAGGCCACCAGAGCGGGTCCCTGATGTCCCCGTCGTAAGTCGAGAGCACCTGTCGCAACTCGAGAAAATCCAGGAGGTTCGCCCCTCCAGGCGAGATGAGGCCCATTTCCGCTGAGGCGCCACGAGGCTAATCACACCTAACCTCTGGAACTTCCAAAGGGTCCTTCACACCCTTGCTGTAACTCAACAAGTTCCCCGATATACCCGTCTCCACTCGAGAGGAAGTATGAGAGTCCCGCCCACATCCAGAGGAGCCCCGTTTCCGCCTCCTAGCTCGAGAGGAGGGATCCTTTCCCTGCGTGGTCGGGAAAGAATTCCCGGCGTTCCCGTCGCATCTCAAGAGGAGGCGCTCTCCACAGGATAGGCGAGAGGAACTCCAGGGTCGTGCCACCATTCCCAGAGTCCCCCAGATGTCTCAGTCCATTCCAGGGATACTGTTTTCCCTGCACTGTCTCGACTTTCAAGCCGAGGGTCGATTCACAGCACGGTGGCACGTGGGACAGCCTTGTGGGAAAGCCTCATGGGAAAGCCTCGTGGGAAAGCCTCTAGGGAAAGCAACAGATCTCTTGATCCACGCGAAGGGAATCGTGACACTGCTGCTACAGCTCGGGAGGAAAGCGCACGTCCCTGCCCCCACTCGAGACGAGGACTGACTCCCCTGGGGAGACTCCAGAAGTAACCCAGGATCCATGTCTGCACTGGAGAGGAATGCTCAGGTTCCGGCACCGACTCCATACAAGATCTTAGGCCCTGGCATCGACAGGAGAGGAATCCCGAGAGGCCCCCAGGCAACTCGCATGGGGACTGGCCTTTCCTGAGGTCACCAGAGCGGGTCCCTGAGGTCCTCGTCGTAAGTCGAGAGCACCTGCTGCAACTCGAGAAAATCCAGGAGGTTCTCCCCTCCAGGCGAGAAGAGGCCCATTTCCGCTGAGGCGTCTCGAGGCTAATCACACCTAACCTCTGGAGCTTCCAAAAGGTCCTTCACACCCTTGCTGCAACTCAGGAAGTTTCCCGACATATCCGTCTCCACTCGAGAGGAAGGCAGGAGAGTTCTGCCCACATCCAGAGGAGCCCCGTTTCCGCCTCCTAGCTCGAGAGGAGGGATCCTTTCCCTGCGTGTACGGGAAAGAATTCCCGGCGTTCCCGTCGCATCACAAGAGGAGACGCTCTCCACAGGAAAGGCGAGAGGAACTCCAGGGTCGTGACACCATTCCCAGAGTCCCCCAGATGTCTCAGTCCATTCCAGGGAAACCTGTTTTCCCTGCACTGCCTCGACTTTAAAGCCGAGGATAGACTCACACCACGGTGGCATCGTGGGACAGCCCTGTGAGAAAGCCTCTTGGGAAAGCCACAGTAACCTTGATCCACGCGAAGGGAAGCGTGACACTGCTGCTACAGCTCGGGAGGAAAGCTCACGTGCATGCCCCCACTCGAGACGAGGACTGACTCCACTGGGGAGACTCCAGGAGTTCACCAAGATACATGTCGGCACTGGCAGAGGAATCCTCAGTTTCCAGCACCGGACTCCACACAAGGTCTTAGGCCCCGGCATTAACGGGAGAGGAATCCCAAGAGGCCCCCGGGCAACTCGCATGGGGACTGGCCTTTCCTGAGGCGACCAGAGCGGGTCCCTGAGGTCCCCGTCGTTAGTCGAGAGCACCTGCCGCAACTCCAGAAAATCCAGGAGGTTCTCCCCTCCAGGCGAGATGAGGCCCATTTCCGCTGAGGTGTCTCGAGGCTAATCACACCTAAACTCTGGAACTTCCAAAGGTTCCTTCACACCCTTGCTTCAACTCAAGAAGTTCCCCGACATACCCGTCGCCACTCGAGAGGAAGCACGAAGGTCCCACCCACATCCAGAGCAGTCCCGCTTCCGCCTCCTAGCTCGAGAGGAGGGATCCTTTCCCTGCGTGGTCGGGACAGAATTCCCGGCGTTCCCGTCGCATCTCAAGAGGAGTCGCTTTCCACAGGAAAGGCGAGAGGAACTTCAGAGTCGTACCACCATTCTCAGAGTCCCCCAGATGTCTCACTCCATTCCAGGGAAACCTGTTTTCCCTGCACTGCCTCGACTTTGAAGCCGAGGATCCACTCACACCACGGTGGCACGTGGGACAGCCCTGTGGGAAAGCCTCGTGGGAAAGCCTCGTGGGAAAGCCTCGAGGGAATGCCACAGATCCCTTGATCCACGAGAACGGTAGCGTGACACTGCTGCTACAGCTAGGGAGGAAAGCGCACGTGCATGCCCCCACTCGAGACGAGGACTGACTCCCCTGGGGAGACTCCAGAAATACCCCAAGATGCATGTCAGCACTGGAGAGGAAACCTCAGGTTCAGGCACCGATTTCACACAAGATCTTAGGCCCAGGCATCTAAGGGAGAGGAGTCCCGAGAGGCCCCCGAGCAACTCGCATGGGGACTGGCCTTTCCTGAGGCCACCAGAGCGGGTCCCTGAGGTCCCCGTCGTAAGTCGAGAGCACCTGCCGCAACTCGAGAAAATCCAGGAGGTTCTCCCCTCCAGGCGAGATGAAGACCATTTCCGCTGAGGCTTCTCGAGGCTAATCACACCTAACCTCTGGAACTTCCAAAGGGTCCTTCACACCCTTGCTGCAACTCAAGAAGTTCCCCGACTTACCCGGCTCCACTCGAAAGGAAGCACGAGAGTCCCGCCCACATCCAGAGGAGACCCGTTTCTGCCTCCTAGCTGGAGAGGAGGGATCCTTTCCCTGCGCGGTCGGGAAAGAATTCCCGGCGTTCCGTCGCATCTCAAGAGGAGGCGCTCTCCACAGGAAAGGCGAGAGGAACTCCAGGGTCGTGCCACCATTCCCACAGTCCCCCAAATGCTCAGTCCATAACAGGGAAACCAGTTTCCCAGCACTGCCTCGACTTTCAAGCCAAGGACGACTCACAACACGGTGGCACGTGGGACAGCCCAGTGGGTAAACGTCGTGGGAAAGCCTCGTGGCAAAGCCTCGTGGGAAAGCCTCCACGGAAAGCCACAGATTCCTGGATCCACGCGAAGGGAAGCGTGACACTGCTGCTACAGCTCGGGAGGAAATTGCACGTACATGCATCCACTAGGGACGAGGACTGACTAACCGGGGAGACTCCAGAAGTACCCCAAGGTCCATGTAAGCACTGGAGAGGTTTTCTCAGGTTTCGGCACCGACTCCACACAAGGTATAAGGCGCCGGCATCGACGGGAGAGGAATCCCGAGAGGCCCCCGAGCAACTCGCATGGTGACTGGCCTTTCCTGAGGCCACCAGAGCGGGTCCCTGAGGACCCCGTCTTAAGTCCACAGCACCTGCCGCAACTCGAGAAAATTCAGGAGGTTCTTCCCTTCAGGCGACATGAGGCCCATTTGTGCTGAGGCGTCTCGAGACTAATCACACCTAACCTCTGGAACTTCCATAGGGTCTTTCACACCCTTGCTGCAACTCAAGAAGTTCCTCGACATACCCGTTTCCCCTCGAGAGGAAGCACGAGAGTCCCGCCCACATCCAGAGGAGCCCCGTTTCCGCCTCATAGTTCCAGAGGAGGGATCCTTTCCCTAGGTGGTCGGGTAAGTATTCCTGGCGTTCCCGTCGCATCTCAAGAGGAGGCGCTCTCCACAGGAAAGGCGAGAGGAACTCCAGGGTCGTGCCACCATTCCCAGAGTCCCCCAGATGCTCAGTCCAAGCCAGGGAAACCAGTTTTCCCTGCACTGCCTCGACTTTCAAGCCGAGGATCGACTCATACAACGGTGGCACGTGAGACAGCCCTGTGGGAAAGCCTCGTGGGAAAGCCTCATGGGAAAGCCTCGAGGTAAACCCCTGAACCCTTGATCCACAAGAAGGGAAGCGTGACACTCCTGCTACAGCTCGGGAGCGCACGTGCATGCCCCCACTCGAGACGAGGACTGACTCCCCTGGGAGACTCCAGAAGTACCCCAAGATCCATGTCAGCACTGGAGAGGAATCCTCAGGTTCCAGCACCGACTCCACACAAGATCTTAGGCCCCGGCATCGAGGGAAGAGGAATCCCGAGAGGCCCCGAGCAACTCCCATGGGGACTGGCCTTTCATGAGGCCACCAGCGCGGGTCCATCAGGTCCCCTTCGTAAGTCGAGAGCACTGCCGCAACTTGAGAAAATTCAGGAGGTTCTCCCTCCAGGTGAGATGAGGCCCATTTCCGCTGAGGCGTCTCGAGGCTAATCACACCTAAAGCTCTGGAACTTCCAAAGGGTCCTTCACACCCTTGCTGCAACTCAAGAAGTTCCCCAACATAACCGTCTCCACTCGAGAGGAAGCACGAGAGTCCCGCCCACATCCAGAGGAGCCCCGTTTCCGCCTCCTAGCTCCAGAGGTGGGATCCTTTCGCTGCGTGGTCGGGAAAGAATTCCCGGCGTTCCCGTCGCATCTCAAGAGGAGGCGCTCTCCACAGGAAAGGCGAGAGTAACTCCAGGGTCATGCTACCATTCCCAGAGTCCCCAGATGTCTCAGTCCATTCCAGGGAAACCTGTTTTCCCTGCACTGCCTCGACTTTCAAGCCGAGGATCGACTCACATCACGGTGGCACGTGGGACAGCCCTGTGGGAAAGCCTCATGGGAAAGCCTCGAGGGAAAGCCGCAGATCCCTTGACCCACGCGAAGGGAAGCGTGACACTGCTGCTACAGCTCGGGAGTAATGCGCACGTGCATGCCCCCACTCGAGACGAGGACTGACTCCCCTGGGGAGACTCCAGAAGTAGCCCAAGATCCATGTCAGCACTGGAGAGGAATCCTCACGTTCCGGCACCGACTCCAAGCAAGGTCTTAGGCCCCGGCATCGACGGGAGAGGAATCCCGAGAGGCCCCCGAGCAACTCGCATGGGGACTGGCCTTTCTTGAGGCCACCAGAGCGGGTCCCTGAGGTCCCTGTCGTAAGTCGAGAGCACCTGCCGCAACTCGAGAAAATGCAGGAGGTTCTACCCTAGAGGCAAGATGAGGCCCATTTCCGCTGAGGCCTCTGGAGGCTAATCACATCTAACATCTGGAACTTCCAAAGGGTCCTTCACACCCTTGCTGCAACTCATGAAGTTCCCCGACATTCCCGGTCTCCACTCGAGGAAGCACGAGAGTCCTGCCCACATCCAGAGGAGACCCGTTTCCGCCTCCTAGCTCCAGAGGAGGGATCCTTTCCTTGCGTGGTTGGGAAAGAATTCCCCGCGTTCCCGTCGCATCTCAATAGGAGGCGCTCTCCACAGGAAAGGCGAGAGGAACTCCAGGGTCGTGCCACCATTCCCAGAGTCCCCCAGATATCTCAGTCCATTCCAGGGAAACCTGTTTTCCCTGTACTGCCTCGACTTTCAAGCCGAGGATCCACTCACACCACGGTGGCACGTTGGGACAGCCCTGTGGGAAAGCCTCGTGGGAAAGCCACAGATCCCTTGATCCACGCGAAGGGAAGCGTGACACTGCTGCTACTGCTCGGGAGGAAAAGCGCTCGTGCATGCCCCCCAATCGAGACGAGGACTGACTCCCCTGGGGAGATTCCAGAAGTACCCCAAGATCCATGTCGGGCACTGGAGAGGAATCCTCAGGTTCCGGAACCGACTCCTCACAAGGTCTTACGCCCCGGCATTGAGGGAGAGGAATCCCGAGAGGCCCCCGAGCAACTCGCATGGGGACTGGCATTTCCTGAGGCCACCAGAGCGGGTCCTGAGGTCCCGTCGTAAGTCGAGAGCAGCTGCCGCAACTCGAAAAAATCCAGGAGGTTCTCCCTCCAGGCGAGATGAGGCCCATTTCCGCTGAGGCGTCTGAGGCTAAACACATCTAACATCTGGAACTTCCAAGGGGTCCTTCACACCCTTGCTGCAACTCAAGAAGTTCCCGACATACCCGTCTCCACTCGAGAGGAAGCACGAGAGTCCCCACATCCAGAGGAGCCCCGTTTCTGCCTCCTAGCTCGAGAGGAGGGGATCCTTTCCCTGCGTGGTCGGGAAAGAATTCCCGGTTTTCCGTCGAATCTCAAGAGGAGGCGCTCTCCACAGGAAAGGCGAGAGGAACTCCAGGGTCGTGCCACCATTCCAGAATCCCCCAGATATCTCAGTCCATTCCAGGAAACCTGTTTGTTTCCTGCACTGCGTCGATTTCAAGCCGAGAGCGACTCACCAACGGTGGCACCGGGACACCCTGTGGAAAGCCTCATG
>NW_017191851.1:0-10582 GCF_001704415.2 Capra hircus
GCTGACATGGATCTTGGAATACTTCTGGAGTCTCCCAGGGGAGTCAGTCCTCGTCTCAAGTGGGGGCATGCACGTGCGCTTTCCTCCCGAGCTGTAGCAGCAGTCACGCTTCCCTTAGTGTGGATCAAGGGATCTGTGGCTTTCCCTGTAGGCTTTCCCACGAGGCTTTGAGGCTTTCCCACAGGGTGTTCCACGTGCCACCGTGGTGTGAGTCGATCCTCAGCTTGAATGCCGTGGCAGTGCAGGGAAAGCATGGAAAACAGGTTTCCCTGGAAAGGACTGAGACATCAGGGGCTTTGGGTATGGTGGCACGACCTGGAGTTCCTCTCGACTTTCCTGTGGAGAGCGCCTCCTCTTGAGATGCGACGGGAACGCCGGAAATTCTTTCCCGTACACGCAGGGAAAGGATCCCTTCTCTCGAGCTAGGAGGGCGGAAACGGGGCTCCTCTGGATGTGGGCGGGACCTCGTGCTTCCTCTCGAGTGGAGACGGGTATGTTGGGGAACTTCTTGAGTTGCAGCAAGGGTGTGAAGGACCCTTTGGAAGTTCCAGTGGTGAGGCGTGATTAGCCTTGAGATGTCTCAGCGGAAAGGGCCTCATCTCTCCTGGAAGGGAGAACCTTCTGGATTTTCTCGAGTTGCGGCAGGTGCTCTCGACTTACGACGGGGACCTCAGGGACCGCTCTGGTGGCCTCAGGAAAGGCCAGTCCCCATGCGAGTTGCTCAGGGCCTCTCGGGATTCCTCTCCCGTCGATGCCGGGGCCTAAGACCTTGTGTAGAGTCGGTGCCAGAAGCTGAGGAGTCCTCTCCAGTGCTGACATGGATCTTGGGATACTTCTTGAGTCTCCCCAGGGCAGTCAGTCCTCGTTACTAGTGGGGGCATGCACGTGCAATTTCCTCTCGAGCTGTAGCAGCAGTGTCACGCTTCCCTTCGCGTAGAACAACGGATCTGTGGCTTTCCCTCGAGGCTTTCCCACGAGGCTTTCCCACAGGGCTGTCCCACGTGCCACCGTGGTGTGAGTCGATCCTCGGCTTGAAAGTCGAGGCAGTGCAGGGAAAACAGGTTTCCCTGGAATGGACTGAGACATCTGGGGGACTCTGGGAATGGTGGCACGATAATGCAGTTCCTCTCGCGGTTCCTGTGGAGACCGCCTCCTCTTGAGATGCGACAGGAATGCCGGGAATTCTTTCCCGACCACGCAGGGAAAGGATCCCTCCTCTCGAGCTAGGAGGCGGAAACGGGGCTCCTCTGGATTTGGGCGGGGACTCTCGTGCTTCCTCTCGAGTGGAGACGGGTATGTCGGGGAAATTCTTGAGTTGCAGCATGGGTGTGAAGGACCCTTTGGACGTTCCAGAGGTTAGGTGTGATTAGCCTCGAGATGCCGCAGCGGAAATGGGCCTCATCTCGCCTGGAGGGGAGAACCTCCTAGATTTACTCGAGTTGCGGCAGGTGCTCTGGACCTAAGACGGGGACCTCAGGGACCCGTTCTGGTGGCCTCAGGAAAGGCCAGTCCCCATGAAAGTTGCCCTGGGGCCTCTCGGGATTCCTCTCCCGTCGATGCCGGGGCCTAAGACCTTGTGTGGAGTCGGAGCCGGAACCTGAGGATTCCTCTCCAGTGCTGACGTGGATCTTGGGGTACTTGTGGAGTCTCCCCAGGGGAGTCAGTCCTCGTCTCGAGTGGGGGCATGCACGTGCGCTTTCCTCCCGAGCTGTAGCAGCAGTGTCACGCTTTCCTTCGAGTGGATCATGGAATCTGTGGCGTTCCATCGAGGCTTTCCTCGAGGGTTTCCCACAGGGCTGTCCCACGTGCTCCGTGGTGTGAGTTGATCCTCGGCTTGAAAGTCGAGGCAGTGCAGGGAAAACAGGTTTCCCTGGAATGGACTGAGACATTTGGGGGACTCTGGGAATGGTGGCATGACCCTGGAGTTCCTCTCGCCTTTCCTGTGGAGAGCGCCTCCTCTTGAGATGAGACGGGAACGCCGGCAATTCTTTCCCGAACACGCAGGGAAAGGATCCCTCCTCTCGAGCTAGGAGGCGGAAACGGGGCTACTCTGGATGTGGGCGGGACTCTCGTGCTTCCTCTCGAGTGAAGACGGGTATGTCCAGGAACTTCTTGAGTTGCAGCGAGGGTGTGAAGGACCCTTTGGAAGTTCTAGAGGTTATGTGTGATTAACCTTGAGACGCACAGCGGAAATGGGCCTCATCTCGCCTGGAGGGGAGAACCTCCTGGATTTTCTCGAGTTGCGGCAGGTGCTGTCGACTTACGACGGGGACTTCAGGGACCCGATCTGGTGGCCTCAGGAAAGGCCAGTCCCCATGCGAGTTGCTCGGGGGCCTCTTGGGTTTCCTCTCCCGTCGATGCCGGGGCCTAAGACCTTGTGTGGAGTCGGTGCCGGAACGTGAGGATTCCTCTCCAGTGCTGAAATGGATCATGGGGTACTTCTGGAGTCTCCCCGGGTTAGTCAGTCCTAGTCTCTAGTGGGGGCATGCACGTTCAATTTCCTCCCGATCTGTGGAAGCAGTGTCACACTTCCGATAGCGTGTATCAAGGGATCTGCAGCTTTCCCTCGAGGCTTTCCAATGAGGCTTTCCCTCGAGGATTTTCCTCAGGGCTGTCCCACGTGCCACCGTGGTGTGAGTCGATCCTCGGCTTGAAAGTCGAGGCAGTGGACGGAAAACAGGTTTCCCTCGAATTGACAGAGATATCTGGGGGACTCTGGGAATGGTGGAACGACCCTGGAGTTTCTCTCGCCTTTCCTGTGGAGAGGGCCTCCTCTTGAGATGTGACTGGAACGCCGGGAATGCTTTACAGACCACGCAGGTAAAGGATCCCTCCTCTCGAGCTATGAGGTGGAAACGGTGCTCCTCTGAAAGTGGGCGGGAAGATCTTGATACTCTCGAGTGGAGCGGGTATGTCGGAGAACTTCTTGAGTTGCAGCAAGGGTGTGAAGGACCTTTGGAAGTTCCAGAGGATAGGTGTGATTAGCCTCCAGACGCCTCAGCGCAAATGGGCCTCATCTCGCCTTTAAGGACGCCAAGATCCATGTCAGCACTGGAGAGGAATCCTCAGGTTCCGGCACCGACTCCACACAAGGTCTTAGGCCCCGGCATCTTCGGGAGAGGAATCCCGAGAGGCCCAAGAGCAACTTCCATGGGAACTGGCCTTTCCTGAGGCCACCAGAGCAGGTCCCAGAGGTCCCCGTCGTAAGTCGAGAGCACCTGCCGCAACTCGAGAAAATCCAGGAGGTTCTCCCCTTCAGGGGAGATGAGGCCCATTTCCGCTGAGGCGTCTCGAGGGTAATCACATCTAATATCTGGAACTTCCAAAGCGTCCTTCACACCCTTGCTGCAACTCAAGAAGTTCCCCGACATAGCCGTCTCCACTCGAGAGGAAGCACGAATGTCCCGCCCAAATCCAGAGGAGCCCCGTTTCCGCCTCCTAGCTCGAGAGGATGGATCCTTTCCCTGCGTGGTCGGGAAAGTATTCCCGGGTTCCCGTCGCATCTCAAGAGGAGGCGCTCTCCACAGGAAAGGCGAGAGGAACTCCAGGGTCGTGCCACCATTCCCTGAGTCCCCCAGATGTCTCAGTCCATTCCAGGGAAATCTGTTTTCCCTTCACTGCCTCGACTTTAAAGCCGAGGATCGACTCACACCACAGTGGCACGTGGGAAAGCCCTGTGGGAAGCCTCGTGGGAAAGCGTCATGGGAAAGTCTAGAGGGAAAGCCACAGATCCCTTGATCCACGAAAAGGGAAGAGTGAAACTGCTGCTACAGCTCCGGAGGAAATCACACGTGCATGCCATCTCTCGTGACGAGGACTGACTCCCTTGGGGAGACTCCAGAAGTACCACAAGATCCATGTCGGCACTGGAGAGGAATCCTCAGGTTCCTTCACTGAGTCCACACAAGGTTTTAGGCCCCAGCATCGACGGGAGAGGAATCCCGAGAGGCCCGGGAGAAACTCGCATGGGGACTGGCCTTTCCTGAGGCCACCAGAGCGGGTCCCTGAGGCCCTCGTCGTAAGTCGAGAGCACCTGCCGCAAGTCGAGAAAATCCAGGAGGTTCTCCCCTCCAGGCGAGATGAGGCCCATTTCGGCTGAGGCAACTAGGGGGTAATCACACTTAAACTCTCGAACTTCGAAAGGGTCCTTCACACCCTTGCTGTAACTCAAGAAGTTCCCCGACATACCCGTCTCCACTCAAGAGGAACCTGAGCGTCCCGCCCGTATCCAGAGTGGCCCCGTTTCCGCCTGCTAGCTCGAGAGGAGGGATCCTTTCCCTGCGTGGTCCTGAAAGAATTCCTAGCGTTCCCGTCTCATCTCAAGAGGAGGCGCTCTCCACAGTAAAGGCGAGAGGAACTCAAGTATCAGGCCCCATTCCCACAGTCCCCCAGATGTCTCAGTCCATTCCAGGGAAACCTGTTTTCCCTGTACTGCCTCCACTTTCAAGCTGAGGATCGACTCACACCACAAGGGCACGTGGAAAAGCCCTGTGGGAAAGCCTCGTGGGAAAGCCTCATGGGAAAGCCTCGAGGGAAAGCCCCTGATCCCTTGATCCAAGCGAAGGGAACCGTGACACTGCTGCTACAGGTCGGGAGGAAAGCGCACGTGCATGCCCACACTCGAGACGAGGACATACGCCTCTGGGGAGACTTCAGAAGACCCCGAAGATCCATGTCGGCACTGCAGAGGAATCCTCACGTTCCGGCACTGACTCCACACAAGGTCTTAGGCCCCGGCATCGAGGGGAGAGGAATCCCAGAGAGGCCCCCGAGCAACTCACATGGGGACTGGCCTTTCCTGAGGCCACAAGAGCGGGTCCCTGAGGTCCCAGTCGTAAGTCGAGAGAACCTGCCGCAATTCGAGAAAATCCAGGAGGTTCTCCCCTCCAGGCGAGATGAGGCCCATTTCCGCTGAGGCGTCTCCAGGAAAATCACACCTAACCTCTGGAACTTCCAAAGGGTCCTTCACACCCTTGCTGCAACTCAAGAAGTTCCCCGACATACCCGTCTCCACTCGAGAGGAAGCAGGAAAGTCCCGCCCACATCAAGAGGAGCCACGTTTCCGCCTTCTAGCTCGAGAGGTTTGATCCTTTCCCTGCGTGGTCAGGAAAGAATTCGCGGCGTTCCCGTCACATCTGAAGAGGAGGCGCTCTCCAGAGGAAAAGCGAGAGGAACTCCAGGTACCTGCCACCATTCCCAGAGTCCCCCAGATGTCTCAGTCCATTCCAGGGAACCTGTATTCCCTGCACTGCCTCGACTTTCAAGCCGAGGATCGACTCACACCACAGTGGCACGTGGGGCAGCCCTGTGGGAAAGCCTCCTGGGAAGCCTCGAGGGAAAGCCACAGATCCCTTGATTCACGCGAAGGTAAAGCGTGACAATGTTGCTAAAGCTCGGGAGGAAAGTGCACGTGCATGCCCCCACTCGAGTAGAGGACTGACTGTCCTGGGGAGACTCCAGAAGTACCCCAAGACCCATGTCAGCACTGGAGAGGAATCATCAGGTTTCCGCACCGACTCCACAGAAGGTCTTAGGCCCCGGCATCTACGAGAGAGGAATCCTGAGAGGCCCCGGAGCAACTCGCATGGGGACTGGCCTTTCCTGAGGCCACCAGAGCGGGTCCCTGAGGTCCCCTCGTAAGTCGAGAACACCTTCCGCAACTCGAGAAAATTCAGGAGGTTCTCCCCTCCAGGCGAGATGAGGCCCATTTCCGCTGAGGCGTCTCGAGGCTAATCTCACCTAACCTCTGGAACTTCCAAAGGGTCCTTCACACCCTTGCTGCACCTCAAGAAGTTCCCCGACATACCCGTCTCCACTCGAGAGGAAGCACGAGAGTCCCGCCCACAACCAGAGGATCCCCGTTTCCCCCTCCTAGTTCGAGAGGTGGGATCCTTTCCCTGTGTGGTCGGAAAAGAATTCCCGGCGTTCCCGTCGGATCTCAGAGGAGGCGCTATCCACAAGAAAGGCGAGAGGAACTCCAGGGTCGTGCCACCATTCCCAGAGTCCCCGAGATGTCTCAGTCCATTCCAGGGAAACCTGTTTTCCCTGCTTGCTTCGACTTTCAAGCCGAGGATCGACTCACACCGCGATGGCAGGTTGGACAGCCCTGTGGGAAACCTCGTGGGAAAGCCTCGTGTGAAAGCCTCAAGGGAAAGCCACAGATCCCTTGATCCACGCGTAGGGAAGCGTGACACTGCTGCTACAGCTCGGGAGGAAAGCGCACGTGCATGCCCCTACTCGAGACGAGGACTGACTCCCCTGGGGAGACTCCAGAAGTACCCCAAGATCCATGTCGGCACTGGAGAGGAATCCTCAGGTTCCGTCACTGAGTCCACACAAGGTCTTAGGCCCCAGCATCGACGGGAGAGGAATCCCGAGAGGCCCGGGAGAAACTCGCATGGGGACTCGCCTTTCCTGAGGCCACCAGAGCGGGTCCCTGAGGCCCTCGTCGTAAGTCGAGAGCACCTGCCGCAAGTCGAGAAAATCCAGGAGGTTCTCCCCTCCAGGCGAGATGAGGCCCATTTCGGCTGAGACAACTAGGGGGTAATCAGACTTAAACTCTGGAACTTCCAAAGGGTCCTTCACACCCTTGCTGCAACTCAAGAAGTACCCCGACATACCCGTCTCCACTCAAGAGGAACCCGAGCGTCCCGCCCGTATCCAGAGTGCCCCCGTTTCCGCCTGCTAGCACGAGAGGAGTGATCCTTTCCCTGCGTGGTCCTGAAAGAATTCCTAGCGTTCCCGTCTCATCTCAAGAGGAGGCGCTCTCCACATTAAAGGCGAGAGGAACTCCAGTATCAGGGCCCCATTCCCAGAGTCCCCCAGATGTCTCAGTCCATTCCAAGGAAACCTGTTTTCCCTGCACTGCCTCGACTTTCAAGCCGAGGATCGACTCACACCACGGTTGCACGTGGGACAGCCCTGTGGGAAAGCCTCGTGGGAAAGCTTCGAGGGAAAGACACAGATCCCTTGATCCACGCGAAGGGAAGCGCGACACTGCTGCTACAGCTCGGGAGGAAAGTGCACGTGCATGCCTCCACTCGAGACCAGAACTGACTGCCCTGGGGAGAATCCAGAAGTACCCTCAAGATCCATGTCTGCACTGGAGAGGAATCCTCAGGTTCCGGCACTGAGTCCACACAAGGTCTTAGGCCCCAGCATCGACGGGAGAGGAATCCCGAGAGGCCCCCGAGCAACTCCCATGGGGACTGGCCTTTACTGAGGCCACCAGAACGGATCCCTGAGGCCCCTTCGTAAGTCGAGAGCACCTGCCGCAACTCGAGAAAATCCAGGAGGTTCTCCCCTCCAGACGAGATGACGCCCATTTCCGCTGAGGCAATTAGGGTGTAATCACACTTAAACTCTGGAACTTCCAAAGGGTCTTTCACACCCTTGCTGCACCTCAAGAAGTTCCCCGACATACCCGTCTCCACTCTAGAGGAATGGGAGAGTCCCGCCCATATCCAGAGTGGCCCCGTTTCCGCCTGCTAGCTCGAGAGGAGGGTTCCTTTCCCTGCGTGGTCGGGAAAGAATTCCTAGCGTTCCCGTCGCATCTCAAGACGAGGCGCTCTCCACAGGAAAGGCGAGAAGAACTCCAGGATCAGGCCCCATTCCCAGAGTCCCCAAGATGTCTCAGTCCATTCCAGGGAAACCTGTTTTCCCTGCACTGCCTCGACTTTCAAGCCGAGGATCGACTCACACCACGGTGGCACATGGGACAGCCCTGTGGGAAAGCCTCGTGGGAAAGCCACAGATCCCTTGATCCTCGCGAAGGGAAGCGTGACACTGCTGCTACAGCTCGGGAGGAAAAGCGCACGTGCATGCCCCCACTCGAGACGAGGACTGACTCCCCTGGGGAGACTCCAGAAGTACCCCAAGATCCATGTCAGCACTGGAGAGGAATCCTCAGGTTCCGGCACCGAATCCACACAAGTCTTATGCCGGGGTCCAGCCCCGGTGGATCCAGGGAATTCGAAGGGTGGACGACGCTGGTGTGGAAAGACTTGTTTATTTATTGATGTAAGATTACATTAGGAAACTATAGTGTAGTAAGAAGATTAAGTGGAGGAAGAGTGCTGAATAGCTTGGTTTTCGCGGACGGCCAATAAAATTCCAGACAAGGAATTTTGCACCACCTACGTTGGGCCACCGGCGCCCGCTTGAATATCTAAGGGTGCCTCGCCTTAAGCTCCCTTTCATGCGGGTCTTAACAGCCAGGCCAAGTAAGTAGACCTGGCGAGCCTCCGCACTCCATGTGGAGATTCAGCCTGAAGTTATAGTAAAGAGCAGAGAGAAGGAAAGGTAGAGAAGAAGAAAGAGGGAGAAAGACACAGGGGGAGCCAGAGTCCCAAGAAACCAGGCTGAGAGACTAGTTCGAGAAGCTGGTCCGAGAAACTGGCCCCCGGCCCCTGGCCTCCTCCTTTATTGTTCAGAAGGTCTTTTATACTTTTGATAATACATGGAGATCAATGGATAACACAAAATTATGTAGTGTTCGCAACCCAGATTCTTTCTGTATATCATTTTGTATACAAAAGGTCTCAGGTAATTTACATTATCTTCTGGCCAAGAGGATTGTTAACACTTTTTGGCTCTCTTCCTTAATGAATGTTAATTTTGTTTCCCCTGAAGTGTTTTTCTTTAATCTGCCATCTCCTTAAAGCACTAAAGTTACATCTCTATAGAACAAAGGTGCAGTGGGTTATAACAAAGAAGGTACTTAACTCAAAGATCTAATGTTGCTAATACCAGGTCTACTACTTGTTTTTCACATACTAACTATATCTAAAAATAAAGGATATGAAAATTTGGCAGCAAGCATTGACCCAAAAATGAAACTTTTAATCAGTCCTATTCTAAAGATTCTGACTCCTCAGAAGCTCCTGCATTCCTAGGATGTTTTAAGCTTCCTGTGCCTCCTGCGGTCAGGAGGCCTCAAACAATCACAAGCGCAGCTGTACGAGTTCTACAGGCAGGCTAGAAAGCCATCAGAGGGTTTTTGGACTGAAACACTCTTTCAAATGCAGAAGACTAACGCCCTGAATTGACTTTTTCCAGAAAAGGTCAGAAGAGTGAAAAAGCAGAGCACAAAAACCGGCAGATTTTTGTTGGGGTACATGCTTAAAATTTCCAGAGGGGTCCCTGAAGTCTGAGCACGCCTTGCGTATGTCAGCTTCCTTCCTCATAACCTTGTCACGGGCGGCTTCCTCACACTGGCTCCCGGCAGCCTTAGGCCCGGCATCGACGGAGAGGAATCCCGAGAGGCCCCGAGAGGCCCGAGAAACTCGCATGGGGACTGCCTTTCCCTGAGGCCACCAGAGAGGCCCTGAGGTCCCCGACGTAAGTCGAGAGCACCTGCCGCAACTCGTGAAAATCCAGGAGATTCTCCCCTCCAGGCGAGATGAGGCCCATTTCCGCTGAGGCGTCTCGAGGCTAATCACACCTAAACTCTGGAACTTCCAAAGGGTCCTTCACACCCTTGCTGGAACTCAAGATGTTCCGCAACATTCCCGACTCCACTCGAGAGGAAGCACGAGAGTCCCGCCCACATCCAGAGAGCCCCGTTTCCGCCTCCTAGCTCGAGAGAGGGATCCTTTCCCTGCGTGGTCGGGAAAGAATTCCCGCGTTCCCGTCGCATCTCAAGAGGAGGCGCTCTCCACAGGAAAGGCGAGAGGAACTCCAGTGTGGTACACCTTTCCCAGATCCCCCAGATGTCTCAGTCCATTCCACGGAAGCCTGTTTTCCCGGCACTGCCTCAACTTTCAAGCCGAGGATCGACTGACACCACGGTGGCACGTGGGACATCACTGTGGGAAAGCGTCGTGGGAAGCCTGGTGGGAAAGCCACTGATTCTAGGATACACGGGAAGGGAAGCGTGACACTGCTGCTACAGCTCGGGAGGAAAGCGCACGTGCATGCCCACTCGAGACAAGGACTGACTCCCCTGAGGAGACTCCAGAAATACCCAAGGTCCATGTCAGCACTGGAGAGGAATCCTCAGGTTCCGGCACCGACTCCACACAAGGTCTTAGGCATCGGCATCGCAGGAGAGGAATCCCGAGAGGCCCCCTAGCAACTCGCATGGGGACTGGCGTTTCCTGAGGCCACCAGAGCGGGTCCCTGAGGTCCCCGTCGTAAGTCGAGAGCACCTGCCGCAACACGAGAAAATCCAGGAGGTTCTACCCACCAGGCGAGATGAGGCCCATTTCCGCTGAGGTGTCTCGAGGCTAATCACACCTAACCTCTGGAACTTCCAAAGGGTCCTTCACACCTTGCTGCAACTCAAGAAGATCCCTGACATACCAGTCTCACCCGAGAGGAAGCACGAGAGTCCCACCCACATCCAGAGGAGCCCCGTTTCCGCCTCCTAGCTCGAGAGGAGGGATCCTTTCCCTGCGTGGTCGGGAAAGGAATTCCCGGCGTTCCGTCGCATCTCAAGAGGAGGCGCTCTCAACAGGAAAGGCGAGAGGAACTCCAGGGTCGTGCCACCATTCCCAGAGTCCCCCAGATGTATCAGTCCATTCCAGGGAAACCTGTTTTGCCTGTACTGCCTCGACTTTCAAGCCGAGGATCGGCTCACACA
>NW_017191852.1:0-10582 GCF_001704415.2 Capra hircus
AAAGGCAATGGGGCTCAATAAAGTCCAGTCCTGCTAACATATGCATTATTGCTATGGAGGTTTAAGCCCTCTCGGGATTGCGTCTCCCGTTCTAATATGCTAATCCCAAACCCACTGATATAGTAGAATAACAGGTCGCGGGATAGAACCGTAGAGGCCATCATATCTCGTCTCCAGTCAGACTTTTGACATTTGGAATTTTTACTATAAATTTAAATCAAAAAAAAAAAATAATAACTTGCGGGGTCTCCATTTTCGGGCCAGGGGTTGAGTCCAGTCCAAAAAAAGAAGTACGACGGGAGATACTTCTGATCACATTAAAGAAATGAAAGCGTAACCCTTCGCTGCCCTTAATGATGTAGCGCAGTGTCACACGGCGTTGGTCCCTGACCCTCCTGAATCAAAGGGACTGTGGCCTTTATTCCCTCGAGGCTTCCCAGCGAGTGTTCGCCAGACGAGGTCTTTTGTCCGCACAAGGCTCTTTCCCACTAGGGCTTTCCACGTGCGACATGGGTGTGACGTCGATCCTCGCATGTATAGTCACGAGGCAGTGCGGGAAAACAGTTTTCCCTCCTGGAATGGAACTGAGTCATCTTGGGGAATCTGAATGGTGGAAAACGACCCTTTGGGAGTTCCCCATCGCCACTTCCTCGTGGAGGAGCATTCCTTCTCGTGAGAGCGTGATGGGATACGCGCCTGGGTATTCTTGGTCGCGTGGAGCAGGAAGTAGGGAAAAGGAGGGTCCCTCAATCTCATGAGCTCCAAGGGTGGAAAGGCGGGGAGCTCCTGGCTGCCTGGTGGGTGGCCCCGGGTCGCTGCGATTCACATCGTCGGAGATGGAGACGGTTGTAGGGGATTCAGGTTGGGGAAATTTTTCTTCTGTAGAGTTGGCATGCAAGGGTGTGAAGGACCCTTTGAAAGTTCCATGAGGGGTGGAGGTTGGTGAATTTAGGTTGTCTATGTCACCTCAGCGGGAAATGGGCCTCATCTCGGCCTGGAGGGGAGGAAGCCTCCTGGATTTCTCGTAGTGTGCGGTGCGAGGTGCTGGCTTCGACTTTTGGTTCGAGACTGGGGGACCTCAAGGGACCCCGCTCTGTGGTGGCCATAGCGAAAGAAAGTCCTGAGTTTTCTTTCATGGTTTTTGCCGATTGTTATTTCAGTTGTAGGGGACCTCTTGGATGATTTCTCTCTCTATCTGATGCTAGGGGCTGGTAAACTTGTTGGATTCGGGAGCCTATGATTCACCTTCTGAGATTGTCCTCTGCAGTGCTGACGTTGAAATCTTGTTGTACTTCTGGAGTTTTACTTTCCAGGGGAGTTGCAGTTCTCGTCGTCCAGTGGGTCATGCACTTGAGCTCTTTCGCTCGCTAGTTGTAGCCGCAGTGTAACGCTTCCCTTCGCGTTGATCGAGGGATATGTTGTCTTTCCCCTTCGAGTGCTTTCCCATCGAGGCTTTCCAACGTTAGGCTTTTCCGCCTTTGACGAAGGGTTTCATTCGCATACGTGCCCATTCGGTTACGTGGTGTGAGTTTCGATCTCTTTTCGGATGCGTATTGGAGGTAAAGTCGAGGGCAATATTTATGTTGTGCAGTTGGATATTATAGCAGGTCCTCTGGTTCTGTGGTGACGGTGATGCGTGGGTAGCGAAAGTCGTGAAGTTTTGTTACTCCGCGAGTGATAAGGTCCATGAGGCAAGGTGTGAAGCTTTTGACATTTAACCAGACGTGTGTTCAGCAACTTCAGGGACGCCAGCCTCTGGCATAATCCGTACTCCATTTTGACCGTTATTATTCGCCAAACAAAAATCGGTGGGTGTTCTCTTTTTGGGGTTTTGTCTCTGCTTTCCAGCTCTTTGGCTCACATTTGCTTTCGGAAAAAGTCAATTCCAGGCGGCTTTGAGGTCTTTGCATTTGAAAGAGGTGTTTCAATCCAAAATCCTCCGTCTGATGTTTCTTATGCCTCACTGCAGGACTCGAACTGCCTGAGCATATGTGCTGTTTTGTTTGTGAGCCATGTGATCCCTGTACTGCAGGAGACGACACAGAAGCTTAAAAGCATCCTATCGGTAATGTTAGGGCATCACAGGGTATGTCAAAATTTTTTTAGAATTGGACTGTATTTCAAAAATTCCTTGACTTTGTGTTGGGGGTTATTTTGGCATAATAGCTTGCCTGCGGTAAACTTTTTTTCAGTTATTCCTGTTACTTTGTTTAGATATGTTGTATATTAAAAATTTAACAGGGTACTAGAGCGCCGGTTATTAGCAACGATGGTATAGTCTGTTGAGTTTGTAATCCTGTCTTTGTTGGTAATAACGTCTTCACTTTGTTCTCCTTTGTTCTACATAGAGATAGTTATACTTTAATGCTTTAAGGCTGGGTTGAATTTGAGATGCAGTTTAAAGAAAAACACCTTTCAGTGGTATAATGTTCTGAAACAAAATTAACCAATTTCGATTATAGGGAAAGAGAGCCAAAAAGTGTTTAACAGAGCCTCTTGTGCCAGATGATAATGTAAATTTCTATCCTGGATTGAATTCTTGGTATTGTTATCATGAAATTGATTGTACAGAAGAGAGTCTCCTGGGCAGGGCCTTGAACGCCTACTATTTGTAATTTTTTGATGCATTACTCGTTGTCATTGATTCTCTCAAATGTTTTATCATATTATGTTAAAAGGCCTTTTGCCTGTTCTATTATTCAATTAAAGGAATTTGGGCCAGTTACTCAGGACGCAGTTTTCGAACTGGAGTCTTCGTTCTGGTGCGCTAGGTTTTCCTGGGACTGGTCAGGCCCTCCGCTTTTGTGGTCTTATTCGCTCTATCTTTTTTGCTTCATTCCCTCTTGCTTTTCTCTTCTCTCTGCTTGGTTCTTGTTTTATTTTAACTCTTAGGTTTGAATTCTCCTACGAGGGCGGCGGTGATGACTCGCCAGGGTTCTTCGACTTTTACTTTTGGCTTGGCTTGTTAGACGCTTGCAAGATAAGGGGAGGGCTAGTTAAGGTGCGTAAGCATCTCTTAGATATTTTTTCTTAAGCATCGCCGGATGGTTCCCAATTTCGTTATTGATGGTGGCAGGTTATTTATTTCCGTTGTTCTTTGGGAATTTTATTGGGCCTTCGGTTTTTGGGGTTTTTTGGATTTGTTTGTTTGTTTGTGGTTGTGTGGACGCGGCGTTAAAATTGGATCTAATAGCTTATTTTTTTCAGTTTTTCATTCCAACGTTCCTCCAACTTATTTATTTTCTTTTGTATTTCAATACATAATAGGGTTTTTCTGTTATACTCTAATATTTTAATTAGCTTAATAATTATAAACGAAGATCTTCCACCGGAACTATGGATCTCTCGTCCATTGATTGTTTAATTTTTTTAATGTTAGTGGTTTTTTTTTTGGTCCGTCGAATTCCCTGATCCCAGCAAGGGCTGGACCCGGGCAGACTGAAGATATCTGGGGGACTCGTGGAATGGTGGGACGACCGCTGAGTATCCTCTCACACTTTCCTGTGGAGAGCGCCTCCTCTGAGAATGCGACGGGATACCAGGATTCTTTTCCCTACCACGCAAAAGAAAGAATCCCTTCTGTCTCTTCTGCACGCTAACAGATCAGAAGACGGGGTGTTGCTTTTTTTGGCTGTTGGTTGAGACTTTCATTTCGCTGCTTTGGTCCTCTTTCGATGTAGCTTTGGTAGCACAGGTAAATGTCGGGCGAAATTGCTTCTTGGAAGTTAGAGCAGCGATAGTTGTGGTGTGTTTTAAAGGACCCTTTGGAAGGTTCGCAGTTAGCTTTAGTTGTGTTAATCTGTTTCAGCGCTCCGATTTTTATTGTGGTCGCCTTTTTGTTCTAAGGGGCGAGTGTAAAATGGGGCTCTCATTGTTTCTTTTCTGTCTCTGGTAGGGGAGGTATTAACCTTCTGGGCTGATTTTCGTTCGAGACTGGGGCAGGGGTGTGCTTCTGGCTGATTTCTATACCGTACGGGTGGAATTTTGACTCTTTTCGAGGGGACCCAGCTTCTGGTGGCCTGTCAGGTCTAAAAGGGCCATGGTCGTCAATTTTTGGTTTTTGTGTGTTGTTTGGGGTTTTTTTTTTGTTTGTTGCTGGGTGTGACCGCAAGATGTGCGAGTTGCTCGGGGCCTTCTCTTTTGCAGTTTTGGATTTGGCTTCCCGTCGTTATTTGCTATGTGTGCGCTTTGAAGAAACAGTTGGTGGTATTTGTCGGGTTTGCCGGAGAACGCATTTGTAGCGATTCCTCTCCAGTGGCCTGATCAGTGAGACTGGTCGGGGTTAACTTTCTGGAGTCTCCCAGGGGTATGTTCAGTTGGTTCCTTTTGTCTCGAGTGGGTTTGACATTGGGCACGTGCGGTCGGTTTCGCATTCGCTCGCGAGGATGGTATGGGCAGCAGTGCCACGCTTTTTCCCCGTTACGCGGTGTGGATAATTAAGTTGAGTTTATCATGGTGGTGTTTCTTTCCTCCTCGAGCTCTTCCGAAGAGGATTTCCCACGAGTGCTTTTTCCCAACAGGGCTGTCCAACGTGCCACCGTGGTGTGAGTCGATCCTCGGCTTGCAAGTCGAGGCAATGAAGGGAAAACAGATAATGGAATTGGACATGAGGACATCTGGGGGAACGTCTGGAATGGGTGGGCACGAGCCCTGGAAGTTCCTGCTCGCCTTTTCTGTGGAGAGCGACTTCCTCTTGAGAATTGCCTGACTTCGGGGAGCGGCTTCGGGAATATTTCTGTTCCGCGATCCGAATGTTGGTTCAGGTAGGAGATACGATCCCGCATCTCGAACTAAGAGGCGGAAACGGGCTCCTCCGTGGATTTGTGGGGGAGGCCCATGGCGTGCTGTCCTCTTGGTATTTGGCAAGACGGGTATTTCCGGTGATTACTTTTCTTGAGTGTCGATGACTACGGGTGTTGACGGATTCTTAACTTTGTAAGAGGTGTCCATGGCGGTGTAGTGTGGTTTTGAGTGTTAGCTTTCTTCTCTAGAGAGGCCCGGCTTTTCAAGTTCGGTAATGGGTTCTCTATCATCGCGCTTTGTTGGAGTTTTAAGTGGGAAGTAATCTCTTTGCTTTCTTTTGCGTTATCTTGTTCTTCGCGACGCTTGAGGCATTTGGTGCTCTCTATGAACCTTTATTTTGACCGGCGGAACCTCTTCTTAATTGATGACCCGCGGTATCATGTTTGTGTGGTTCAACGACGTGGTTGACAATGAGTGCCTCATAGTCTGAGGCAATGTGCCTGAGTTTGCTAATTTTGGGCGTTCCTCGTCTGTTGGTGTAGGTTTCGCTTCCCGTAGACGGTATGCCGTGTTGGTAGAGTTTTTGGTGGTGTCTCTTTTAAGACCTTTATTGTGTGTACTTGGGTTTTTTTGCTCTTTGTTTTTTTGAACCTGCTATATGGTTTTTCTGGTGGTCCCTGTCGGGGCGTAGTCGTCTGCATCTAGCCTATTTGGGTTTTGTAATAATTCTGGAGTCTCTCCTCAGGGGAGTCAAAGTCCTTGCGGTATTCTGAGTGAGCTGCATTGGCGACTGTGGTTTTTTTGAGTTTGGATTTTTGTTATTGAGGGTTTGATTTTGTTATTTTGGTTTGGAAGGAGTTATCTGCTTTTTGTTTATGGTGTGCTCGGATTTGTTTTGGTTGTGGGAGTGCGATAGTCTTTCCCTTCATGCGAGTCTGGTGCAGCAGGTGTACACTGCTGGGCCATGTCGTTCGAATGTATGGGTGAATGGTCGAAAAAGGGATTTTAGTGGTGGCAGTCTTCCCTCCGATGGTCTTTCCCGCGAAGTGCTTCCATAGAATCTTTCCACAACGCTGTACGCGAACGTGCCACGCTTGGATGTGTGAGTCTTCATGGCGCTTTGGTTGGCGGTTTGCAATATTACGAGTGCAGTGTTAGTTTGAAACCGGTTTCCTTTTTGTGGGGAGGTGGTGAAGTCTGTAGATATTTTCTGGTGGGGACTTATCTGTGAATTGTGGCGACCACGCTTCGTCTGGGAGTTTTTCTGCCTTTTCCTTTTTCCTGTGGGGGAGGTTAGCGCCATTTTTCTTCTGTCTTGGAGATTGCGAACTGGGAACCCAGAGAATACTTTTCTCCTTCGGCCATCATTCAGGTTGGAACCGGGAGTGCCTTGTCTGGCGTAGCTTAAATGTATTAGGGAGAAACATACGGGGCTTCTCTCTTGACATTGTGCGCCGGAACTTGTCTCGGTATTGTCTTTCCTGCTCGAGATGGAGACTCGGTGGTTTAGGTGGTTCGATTTGGGAAAAGCTTACTTTGAGTTTGTCGATTTTGCAAGATGGTGGTGAGTTATGGGGATACGCCTGGTTGGGAAGTTTGCCCAAGAGAGAATTGTAGGTTTGTGATTTCAGCCTCGAGACGGTGCACCTTTTTGGGTTCAGTTCGAGAAATGTGGGCCTCATATTTATCGTTGCCTGGAGGGTTGGAAACCATTTCTGGATATTCTTCGAGTTATTGTCGAGTTGCGGCAGGTGCTCTCGACATAGGACGGGGACCTCAGGGACCGCTCTGGTGGCCTCAGGGAAGGCCAGTCCCCATGCGAGTTGCTCGGGCCTCTCGGGATACCTGTCCATCAATGCCGGGACCTAAGACCTTGTGTGGATTCGGTGCCGGTACCTGAGGATTCCCCTCCAGTGTGACATGGATTGGGGTACTTCTGGAGTCACCCTAGGGGAGTCAGTCCTCGTCTCGAGTGGGGGCATGCACCTGCGCTTTCCTCCCTAGCTGTAGCAGCAGAGTCACCCTTCCCATCAAGTGGGTCAAGGGATCTGTGTCATTCCCTCGAGGCTTTTCACGAGGCTTTCCCATGAGGCTTTCCCACAGGGCTCTCCCACGTGCCACCGTGGTGTGGAGTCCGTCCTCGGCTTGAAAGTAGCAGCAGTGCAGGGAAAAAAGGTTTCCCTGGAATGGACTGAGACATCTGGGGGACTCTGGGAATGGTGGCACGACCCTGGAGTTCCTCTCGCCTTTCCTGTGGAGAGCACCTCCTCTTAAGATGCGACGGAACGCCGGAATTCTTTCCCGTACACACAGGGAAAGGATCCCACCTCTCGAGCTATGAGTCGGAAACGGGCTCCTCTGGATGTGGGCGGGACTCTCGTGCTTCCTCTCGAGTGGAGACGGGTATGTCGGGGAACTTCTTGAGTTGCAGCAAGGGTGTGAAGGACCCTTTGGAAATTCCAGAGTTTAGGTGTGATTATCCTCGATATGCCTCAGCGGAAATGGGCCTCATCTCGCCTGGAGGGGAGAACCTCCTGGATTTTCTCGAGTTGCGGCCGGCGCTCTCGACTTACGACAGGGACCTCACGGACCCGCTCTGGTGGCCTCAGGAAAGGCAAGTCCCCATGCGAGTTGCTCCGTGCATCTCGGAATTCCTCTCCCGTCAATGCTGGGGCCTAAGACCTTGTGTGGCGTCATGGCCGGAACCTGTGGATTCCTCTCCAGTGCTGACATGAATCTTGGGGTACTTCTGGAGTCTCCCCAGGGGAGTCAGTCAACGTCTCTAGTGGGGGCATACGCCGGTGCTTTAAACCCGTGTTGTAGCTGAAGTGTCACGCTTCCTGTCGCGTGATCAAGGGATCTGGGCTATCCTTCGAGGCTTCAAACGAGGCTTTCCCATGATGCCTTCCAAAAGGGCTGTGCAAAGTGCCACTGTGGTGTGAGTCGATCCACGGCATGAAAGTCGAGATAGTGCAAGGAAAGCAGGTTCCTCTAGAATGGACTGTGACATCTAGGGGACTCTTGGATGGTGGCACGACCCTGGAGTTCCTATCGACTTTCTTGTGGAGAGTGCGTCCTCTTGAGATGCGACGGGAACGCCGGGAATTCTTTCCCAACGAAGCAGGGAAACGATCCCTGATCTCGAACTAAGAGGCGGAAACGGGCTCCTCTGGATGTGGCGGGACCCTCGTGCTTCCTCTTGAGTGGAGACGGGTATGTCCGGGAACTTCTTGAGTTGCAGCACGGGTGTGACGGACCCTTTGAAAGTTCCAGAGGTTAGGTGTGATTAGCCTCCAGAGGGCTCAGCGGAAATGGGTCTCATCTCGCTGGGAGGGGAGAACCACCTGGACTTTCTCGAGTTGAGGCAGGTGCTCTAGACTTACGACAGGGACCTCATGGACCCGCTCTGGTGGCAACAGGAAAGGCCAGTCCACATGCGAGTTGCTAGTGGGCCTCTCGGGATTCCTTTCCGTCGATGCCGGGCCAAAGACCTTATGTGGTATCGGGCCGAAACCTGAGGTTTCCCCTCCAGTGCTGACATGTATTTTGGGGTAATTCTGGAGTCTCCCCAGGGGAGTCAGTCCTCGCTCGAGTGGGGGCATGCACGTGCGCTTTCCTCCAGAGCTGTAGCAGCAGTGTCACGCTTCCCTTCGGTGGATCAAGGGATCTGTGGCTTTCCCTCGAGGCTTTTTCCACGAGGCTTTCCCACAGGCTGTCCCACGTGCCACCGTGGTGTGAGTCGATCCTCGGCTTGAAAGTCGAGGCAGTGCAGGGAAAACAGGTTTCCTGGAAATGGACTGAGACATCTGGGGACTCTGGGAATGGTGGCACGACCTGGAGTTCCTCTCGCCCTTTCCTGTGGAGAGCGCCTCTCTTGAGATGCGACGGGAACCCGGGAATTCTTTCCCGACCACGCAGGGAAAGGATCCCTCCTCTCGAGCTAGGAGGCGGAAACGGGGCTCCTCTGGATGTGGGCGGGACTCTCGTGCTTCCTCTCGAGTGGAGACGGGTATGTCGGGAACTTCTTGAGTTGCAGCAAGGGTGTGAAGGACCCTTTGAAGTTCCAGAGGTTAGGTGTGATTAGCCTCGAGACGCCTCAGCGGAAATGGGCCTCATCTCGCCTGGAGGGGAGAACCTCCTGGATTTTCTCGAGTTGCGGCAGGTGCTCTCGACTTACGACGGGGACCTCAGGGACCCGCTCTGGTGGCCTCAGGAAAGGCCAGTCCCCATGCGAGTTGCTCGGGGCCTCTCGGGATTCCTCTCCCGTCGATGCTGGGGCCTAAGACCTTGTGTGGAGTCGTGCCGGAACCTGAGGATTCCTCTCCAGTGCTGACATGGATCTTGGGTACTTCTGGAGTCTCCCCAGGGGAGTCAGTCCTCGTCTCGAGTGGGGGCATGCACGTGCGCTTTCCTCCCGAGCTGTAGCAGCAGTGTCACGCTTCCCTTCGCGTGGATCAAGGGATCTGTGGCTTTCCCTCGAGGCTTTCCCACGAGGCTTTCCCACAGGGGCTGTCCCACGTGCCACCGTGGTGTGAGTCGATCCTCGCTTGAAAGTCGAGGCAGTGCAGGGAAAACAGGTTTCCCTGGAATGGACTGAGACATCTGGGGACTCTGGGAATGGTGGCACGACCTGGAGTTCCTCTCGCCTTTCCTGTGGAGAGCGCCTCCTCTTGAGATGCGACGGGAACGCCGGGAATTCTTTCCCGACACGCAGGGAAAGGATCCCTCCTCTCGAGCTAGGAGGCGGAAACGGGGCTCCTCTGGATGTGGGCGGGACTCTCGTGCTTCCTCTCGAGTGGAGACGGGTATGTCGGGGAACTTCTTGAGTTGCAGCAAGGGTGTGAAGGACCCTTTGGAAGCCAGAGTTAGATGTGATTAGCCTCGAGACGCCTCAGCGGAAATGGGCCTCATCTCGCCTGGAGGGAGAACCTCTGGATTTCTCGAGTTGCGGGCAGGTGCTCTCGACTTACGACGGGGACCTCAGGGACCCGCTCTGTGGCCTCAGGAAAGGCCAGTCCCCATGCGAGTTGCTCGGGGCCTCTCGGGATTCCTCTCCCGTCGATGCCGGGGGCCTAAGACCTTGTGTGGAGTCGGTGCCGGCCTGAGGATTCCTCTCCAGTGCTGACATGGATCTTGGGTACTTCTGGAGTCTCCCCAGGGAGTCAGTCCTCGTCTCGAGTGGGGCATGCACGTGCGCTTTCCTCCCGAGCTGTAGCAGCAGTGTCACGCTTCCCTTCGCGTGGATCAAGGGATCTGTGGCTTTCCCCGAGGCTTTCCCACGAGGCTTCCCACAGGGCTGTCCCAACGTGCCACCGTGTGAGTCGATCCTCGGCTTGAAAGTCGAGCATTGCAGGGAAAACAGGTTTCCCTGGAATGGACTGAGACATCTGGGACTCTGGGAATGGTGGCACGACCCTGGAGTTCCTCTCGCCTTTCCTGTGGAGAGCGCCTCCTCTTGAGATGCGACGGAAACGCCGGGAATTCTTTCCCCACGCAGGGAAAGGATCCCTCCTCTTCCCGCAGTCTCCTCTGGATCCTCTGGATGTGGGGGACTCTCGTGCTTCCTCTCTAGTGGAGACGGGTAAGTCGGGGAACTTCTTGATTTGCAGCAAGGGTGTGAAGGACCCTTTGGAAGTTCCAGAGGTTAGGTGTGATTAGCCTCGAAGATGCTCAGCGGAAAGGCCTCATCTCGCCTGGAGGGGAGAACCTCCTGGATTTTTCTCGAGTTGCGGCAGGTGCTCTCGACTTACGACGGGGACTCAGGGACCCGCTCTGGTGGCCTCAGGAAAGGCCAGTCCACATGCGAAGTTGCTCGGGGGCCTCACGGGATTCCTCTCCG
>NW_017191853.1:0-10582 GCF_001704415.2 Capra hircus
TGTGGGGCTAAGACCTCTGATGGTGGAAGAACAGAAATGCACCGGTAAGCGCCACAAGACATGACCACACAAATGGTAAACACATGAAGGCCACTTTCTCTCTCCAGTGCTGACATGGATCTTGGGGTACTTCTGGAGTCTCCCCAGGGGAGTCAGTCCTCGTCTCGAGTGGGGCATGCACGTGAGATTTCCTCCGAGCTGTAGCAGCAGAGTCACGCTTCCCTTCGCGTGGATCAAGGGATCTGAGGCTTTCCCTCGAGGCTTTCCTCGAGGGTTTCCACAGGGCTGTCCCTCGTGCCACCGTGGTGTGAGTCGATCCTCGTCTTGAAAGTAGAGGCAGTGCAGGGAAAAGAGGTTTCCCTGGAATGGACTGAGACTCTGGTGGACTCTGGGAATGGAGGCGCACGACCCTGGATTTTTTCTCGCCTTTCCTGTGGACAGCGCCTCCTCTTGAGATGCTATGGAACGCCGGAAATTCTTTCCGGACGACGCAGGGAAAGGATCCTTGCTCTCGAGCTAGGAGGCGGAAACAGGTCTCCTCTGGATGTTGGCGGGACTCTCGTGCTTCCTCTCGATTGGAGACGAGTATGTCCGGGAACTTCTTGAGTTGCAGCAAGGGTGTGAAGAGCCTCTGGAAGTTCCAGAGGTTAGGTGTGATTAGCCTGGGGACGCCTCAGAGGAAATGGGCCTCATCTCGCCTGGAGGGGAGAACCTCCTGGATTTTTCTCGAGTTGCGGCAGGTGCTCTCATTTCTGACGGGAACCTCAAGGACCGGCTCTAATAGCCTCAGGAAAGGCCAGTCCCGTTTCTAGTTGCTCGCGGGCCCTCTCGGGATTCCTCTCCCGTCGAAACCGGGGGCCTAAGTTCTTGTGTGGAGTAAGGGTGTCGGAACCTCAGCATCCCTCTCCAGTGCTGACATGGATCTTTGGGGTACTTCTGGAGTCTCCCCAGGGGAGTCAGTCCTCGTCTCGAGGGGGGGATGCACGTGCGCTTTCCTCCCGAGCTGTAGCAGCAGTGTCAGCGCTTGCCTTCCCGTGGATCAAGGGATCTGTGGCCTTTCCCACGAGGCTTTCCCACAGGGCTGTCCCACGTGCCACCGTGGTGTGAGTCGATCCACGGCTTGAACGTCGAGGTAGTGCAGGGAAAACAGATTTCCATGGAATGGACTGAGACATCTGCGGAACTCTGGGAATGGTGGCACGACCCTGGAGTTCCTCTCGCCTTTCCTGTGGAGAGCGCCTCTTCTTGGGATGCGACGGGAATACCGGGAATTTTTTTCCCTACCACGCAGGGCAGGATCCCTCCTCTCGAGGTATGAGGCGGAAACGGGGCTCCTCTGGATATGGCGGAACTCTAGAGCTTCCTCTCGAGTGGAGTCGGGAATGTCCGGGAACTTCTTGAGTTGCAGCAAGGGTGTGAAGGACCCTTTGGAAGATCCAGAGGTTAGGTGTGATTAGACTCGAGACGCCTCAGGGGAAAAGGGGTTAATCTCGCCTGGAGGGGAGAACCTCCTGGATTTTCTCGAGTTGTGGCAGGTGCTCTCGACTTACGACGGGGACCTCAGGAACCCGCTCAGGTCGCCTCAGGAAAGGCCAGTCCCCATGCGAGTTGCTCGGGGGTCTCTCGGGATTCCTCTGCGGTCGATGCTGGGGCCTAAGACCTTGTGTGGAGGAAGTGCCGGAACCTGAGGATTCTTCTCCAGTGCTGACATGGATCTTGGGGTACTTCTGGAGACTTCCAGGGGAGTCAGTCCTCGTCTCGAGTGGGGGCATGCACCGTGCGCTTTCCTCCCCAGCTGTAGCAGCAGTGTCGCGCTTCCCTTCCCGTGGATCAAGGGATCTGTGGCTTTTCTTAGAGGCTTTCCCAGGAGGCTTTCCCACGAGGCTTTCCCACAGGGCTGTCCCACAAGCCACCGTGGTGTGAGTCGATCCTCGGCTTGAAAGTCGAGGCAGTGCAGGGAAAGCAGGTTTCCCTGGAATGGACTGAGACATCTGGGGGACTCTGTAAATGAGTGGCACGACCCTGGAATTCCTCTCGCCTTTCCTGTGGAGAGCGCCTCCTCTTGAGATGAGACGGAAACACCGGGAATTCTTTCCCGATCATGCAGGGAAAGGATCCCTCCTCTCGAGCTACGAGGCGGAAACGGGGCTCCTCTGGATGTGGGCGGGACTCTAGTGCTGCCTCTCGAGTGGAGACGGTTATGTCGGGGAACTTCTTGAGTTGCAGCATGGTTGTGAAGGACCCTTTGGAAGTTCCAGAGGTTAGGTGTGATTGGCCTCGAGACGCCTCAGCGGAAATGGGCCTCATCTCGCCTGGTAGGGGAGAACCTCCTGGATTTTCTCGAGTTGCAGCAGGTGCTCTTGACTTTCGACGGGGACCTCAGGGACACGCTCTGGTGGCCTCAGGAAAGGCCAGGCCCCAAGCGAGATCCTCATGGGCCTCTCTGGATTCCTCTCCCGTCGATGCCGGGGCCTAAGATCTTGTGTGGAGTCGGTTGTCGCAACCTGAGGATTCCTCTCCAGTGCTGACATGGATCTTGGGGTACTTCTGGAGTCTCCCCAGGGGAGTCAGTCCTCGTCTCGAGGGGGGGATGCACTGTGCGCTTTCCTCCCGAGCTGTAGCAGCAGTGTCGCGCTTGCCTTCCCGTGGATCAAGGGATCTGTGGCTTTCCCACGAGGCTTTCCCACAGGGCTGTCCCACGTGCCACCGTGGTGTGAGTCGATCCACGGCTTGAACGTCGAGGTAGTGCAGGGAAAACAGATTTCCATGGAATGGACTGAGACATCTGCGGAACTCTGGGAATGGTGGCACGACCCTGGAGTTCCTCTCGCCTTTCCTGTGGAGAGCGCCTCTTCTTGGGATGCGACGGGAATACCGGGAATTTTTTTCCCTACCACGCAGGGGCAGGATCCCTCCTCTCAAGGTATGAGGCGGAAACGGGGCTCCTCTGGATATGGCGGAACTCTAGTGCTTCCTCTCGAGTGGAGTCGGGAATGTCCGGGAACTTCTTGAGTTGCAGCAAGGGTGTGAAGGACCCTTTGGAAGATCCAGAGGTTAGGTGTGATTAGACATGAGACGCCTCAGGGGAAAAGGGGTTAATCTCGCCTGGAGGGGAGAACCTCCTGGATTTTCTCGAGTTGTGGCAGGTGCTCTCGACTTACGACGGGGACCTCAGGAACCCGCTCAGGTCGCCTCAGGAACGGCCTGTCCCCATGCGAGTTGCTCGGGGGTCTCTCGGGATTCCTCTGCGGTCGATGCTGGGGCCTAAGACCTTGTGTGGAGGAAGTGCCGGAACCTGAGGATTCTTCTCCAGTGCTGACATGGATCTTGGGGTACTTCTGGAGACTTCCAGGGGAGTCAGTCCTCGTCTCGAGTGGGGGCATGACGTGCGCTTTCCTCCCCAGCTGTAGCAGCAGTGTCGCGCTTCCCTTCCCGTGGATCAAGGGATCTGTGGCTTTGCCTCTAGGCTTTCCGACGAGGCTTTCCCACAGGGCTGTCCCACGTGTCACCGTAATGTGAGTCGATCCTCGGCTTGAAAGTCGAGGTAGTGCAGGGAAAACAGGCTTCCCTGGAATGGACTGAGACATCTGGGGGACTCTGGGAATGGTGGAACGACCCTCGAGTTCCTCTCGCCTTTCCTGTCGAGAGCGCCCCCTCCTGATATGCGACGGGAAGGCCGGTAATTCTTTCCCGACCACGCAAGGGAAAGGATCCCTCCTCTCGAGCTAGGAGGCGGAAACGGGGCTCCTCTGGATGGGGCGGGACTCTCGTGCTTCCTCTAGAGAGGAGACGGGTATGTCGGGGAACCTCTTGAGTTGCAGTAAGGATGTGAAGGACGTTTTGGAAGTGTCAGAGGTTAGGTGTGATTAGCCTGGGGACGCCTCAGAGGAAATGGGCCTCATCTCTCCTGGAGGGGAGAACCCCCTGGATTTTCTTGTGTTGAGGCAGGTGCTCTCGACTTATGTCGGGAACCACAGGGACCCGCTCTGGTGGCCTCAGGAAAGGCCAGTCCCCATGCGAGTTGCTCGGGAGCCTATCGGGATTCCTCTCCCGTCGATGCCGGGGCCTAAGACCTTGTGTGGAGTCGGTGCCGGAACCTGAGGATTCCTCTCCAGTGGTGACATGGATCTTGGGGCAATTCTGGAGTCTCCCCAGGGGAGTCAGTCCTCGTCTCGAGTGGGGGCATGCACGTGTGCTTTCCTCCCGAGCTGTAGCAGCAGTGTCGCGCTTCCCTTCGCGTGGATCAAGGGATCTGTGGCTTTCCCTCGAGGCTTTCCCACGAGGCTTTCCCACGAGGCTTTCCCACAGGGCTGTCCCACGTGCCACCGCGGGTGTGAGTCGATGCTCGGTTTGAAAGTCGAGGCAGTGCAGGGAAAACTGGTTTCCCCGGAATGGACTGAGACATCTGGGGGACTCTGGGAATGGTGGCACCACCCTGGAGTTCCTCTCGCCTTTCCTGTGGAGAGCGCCTCCTCTTGAGATGCGACGGAAACGCTGGGAAATCTTTCCCGACCACGCAGGGAAAGGATCCCTCCTCTTGAGCTAGGTGGCAGAACGGGTCTCCTCCGGATGTGGGCGGGACAATCGTGCTTCCTCTCGAGTGGAGACGGGTAGTCGGGGAACTACTTGAGTTGAAGCAAGGGTGTGAAGGACCCTTTGGAAGTTCCAGAGGATAGGTGTTATTAGCCTCGAGACGCCTCAGCGGAAATGGGCCTCATCTCGCCTGGAGGGGAGAACCTCCTGGATTTTCTCGAGTTGCGGCAGGTGCTGTAGACTTACGATGGGGACCTCAGGAACCCGCTCTGTTGGCCTCAGTAAAGGTCAGTCCCCATGCGAGTTCCTTGGGGGCCTCTCGGGATTCCTCTCCCGTCGATGCTGGGGCTTAAGACCTTGTGTGGAGTCGTTGCCGGAACCTGAGGATTCCTCTCCAGTGCTGACATGGATCTTGGGGTACTTCTGGAGTCTGCCCAAGGGAGTCAGTCCTCGTCTCGAGAGGGGGCATGCCCGTGCGCTTTCCTCCCGAGCTGTAGCAGAGGTGTCGTGCTTCCCTTCGCGTGGATAAAGGGATCTGTGGCTTTCCCTCGAGGCTTTCCCACAAGGCTGTCCCACGTGCCACCGTGGTGTGAATCGATCCTCAGCTTGAAAAGTCGAGGTAGTGCAGGGAAAAACAGGTTTCCCTGGAATGTACTGAGATATCTGGGGGACTCTGGGAATGGTGGCACGACCCTGGAGTTCCTCTCGCATTTCCTGTGGAGAGCACCTCCTCTTTAGATGCGACGGAACACTGGGAATTCTATCACGACCACGCAGGGGAAGGATCCCTCCTCTCGAGCTAGGAGGCGGAAACGGGGCTCCTCTGGATGTGGGCGGGACTCTCGTGTTTCCTCTCGAGTGGAGACGGGTATGTCGGGGAACTTCTTGATTTGCAGCAAAGGTGTGAAAGGACACGTTGGAAGTTCCAGAGGTTAGGTGTAAATAGCCTCGAGAAGCCTCAGCGGAAATGGGCCTCCTCTGACCTGGAGGGGAGAACCTCCTGGATTTTCTCGAGTTGCAGCAGGTGCTCTCGTCTTACGACGGGGACCTCAGGGACCCGCTCTGTTGGCCTCAGGAAAGGCCAGTCCCCATGTCAGTTGCTCGGAGGGCTCTTGGGATTCCTCTCCCTTCGAAGCTGGTGCCTAAGACCTTGTGTGGAGTCGGTGCCGGAACCTGAGAATTCCTCTCCAGTGCTGACTTGGATCTTGGGGTACTTCTGAGTCTCCCCAGGGGAGTCAGTCCTCGTCTCGAGTGCGGGCCTGCACGTGCGCTTTCCTCTCGAACCGTAGCAACATTGTCACGCTTCCCTTCGCTTGGATCAAGGGATCTGTGGCTTACCCTCGAGGCTTTCCCACGAGTCTTTCCTACGAGGCTTTCCCACAGGGTTGTCCCACGTGCCACCGTGGTGTGAGTCGATCCTCGTCTTGAAATTCGAGGCAGTGCAGGGAAAACAGGTTTCCCTAGAATGGACTGAGACCTCTGGGGGACTCTGTGAATGGTGGCACGACCCTGGAGTTCCTCTCGCCTTTCCTGTGGAGAGCGCCTCCTCTTGAGATGCGACGGGAACGCCGGGAATTCTTTCCCGACCACGCAGGGAATGGATCCCTCCTCTCGAGCTAGGAGGCGGAAACGGGGCTCCTCTGGATTTGGGCGGGACTCTCGTGCTTCCTCTCGAGTGGAGACGGGTAAGTCGGGGAACTTCTTGAGTTGCAGCAAGGGAGTGAAGGACCCTTTGGAAGCCCAGAGTTTAGGTGTGATTAGCTTGGAGACGCCTCAGCGCAAATGGGCCTCATCTCGCCTGGAGGGGAGAACCTCCTGGATTTTCCCGAGTTGCGGCCGGTGCTCTCGACTTTTGACGGGGACCTCAGGGACCAGCTCTGGTGGCCTCAGGAAAGGCCAGTCCCCATGTAAGTTGCTCGGGGGCCTCTCGGGATTCCTCTCCAGTCGATGCCGGGGCCTAAGATCTTGTGTGGAGTGGGTGCCGGAACGTGAGGTTTCCTCTCCAGTGCTGACATGGATCTTGGCGTCCTTAAAGGCGAGATGAGGCCCCATTTGCGCTGAGGCGTCTCGAGGCTAATCACACCTAACCTCTGGAACTTCCAAAGGGTCCTTCACACCCTTGCTGAAACTCAAGAAGTTCTCCGACATACCCGTCTCCACTCGAGAGTATCAACATCTTCCTGCCCACTTTCAGAGGAGCACCGTTTCAACCTCATAGCTCGAGAGGAGGGATCCTTTCCCTGCGTGGTCTGGAAAGCATTCCCGGCGTTCCAGTCGCATCTCAAGAGGAGGCCCTCTCCACAGGAAAGGCGAGAGGAACTCCAGGGTCGTTCCACCATTCCCAGAGTCCCCCAGATGTCTCTGTCAATTCCAGGGAAACCTGTTTTTCCCTGCACTGCCTCGACTTTCAAGCCGAGGATCGACTCACACCACGGTGGCACGTGGGACAGCCCTGAGGAAAATCTTCGTGGGAAAGCCTCGAGGGAAAGCCACAGATCCCTTGATCCACCCGACGGGAAGTGTGACACTGCTGCTACAGTTCGTGAGGAAAGCTCACGTGCATGCACCCACACGAGATGAGCCACTGACTCCCCAGGGGAGACTCCAGAAATACGCCAAGACCCATTTCAGCACTGGGGAGGAATCCTCAGGTTCTGGCCTCGACTCCACACAAGGTCTTAGGCCCTAACATCGAGGGGAGAGGAATCCCGAAAGGCCCCCTTGCAACTCCCATGGGCACTGGCCTTTCCTGAGGCCACCAGAGCGGATCCCTGAGGTCCCCGTCTTAACTCGAGAGACCCTGCCCAACTCTAGAAAATCCAGGAGGTTCTCCCCTCCAGGCGAGATGAGGCCCATTTCCTCTGAGGCGTCTGGAGGCTCATCACACCTAAACTCTGGAAATTCAAAAGGGTCCTTGCTGCAACTCAAGAAGTTCCCTGACATACCCGTCTCCACTAGAGAGGAAGCACGAGGGTCCCGCC
This sequence comes from Capra hircus, assembly GCF_001704415.2. Classification (NCBI taxonomy): domain Eukaryota; kingdom Metazoa; phylum Chordata; class Mammalia; order Artiodactyla; family Bovidae; genus Capra; species Capra hircus. Next base: position 7,515 of record NW_017191853.1, read on the forward strand.
CACATCCAGAGGAACCCCGTTTCCGCCTGGCAGCTTGAGATGAGGGATCCTATCCTGGCTTAGTCAGGAAAGATTTTTCGGCGTTCCCGTGGCATCTCAAGAGTAAGGGCTCTCAATAGGAAAGGCGGAGAGGAACTCCAGGGTCGTGCCTCCATTCCAAGAGTCCCCCAGATGTGTCAGTCCATTTCAGAGGAACCTGTTTTCCCTGCACTGCCTCGACTTTCACGCCCGAGTATCGACTCACACCATGGTGGCACGTGGGACAGCCCTGTGGGAGAGCCTCGTGGGGAAAGCCTCGACGGGAAAGCCACAGATCCCTTGATCCCCGTGACGGGGAAGCGTGACACACCTGCTACACTGTCCCTGAGGTCACGGTCGTATGTTTGAGAGCACCTGCCGCAACTCGAGAAAATCCAGGAGGTTCTCTGCTTCAGTCGAGATGAGGGCCCATTTTCTCTGCGGCGTCTCGAGAGTAATCACGGCCTAAAGTCTGGAACTTCCAAAGGGTCCTACACACCCTTGCTACAACTCAAGAAGTTCCCAGACATACCCGTCTCCACTCCAGAGGAAGCACGAGGGTCCGGCCACCTCCAGAGGAGCTCCGTTTCCTCCTCCAAGCTCGAGATGAGGGATCCTTCTGTGCTTCCTCGGGAAAGAATTTCCGACGTTTCCGACTCATCTCAAGAGGAGGCGCGCTGCACAGGAAAGGCGAGAGGAACTCATGGGTCGTGCCACCATTCCAAAGAGTCCCCCAGATGTCTCCAGTCCATTCCAGAGGATCCTGTTTTCCCTGCACTGCTTCGACTTGCACGGCGAGGATCGCGGTGGCAGAGGCGAGGATCGCGGTGGTACGTGGGAGAGCCCTGTGGGAAAGCCTCGTCTGAAAGCCTCGAGGGAAAGCCACAGATCCCTTGATCCACGCGATGGGAAGCGTGACACTGCTGCTACAGCACGGGAGGAAAGCGCACGTGCATGGCCCCCACTCGAGACGAGGACTGACTCCCCTGGGGAGACTCCAGAAGTACCTCAAGATGCATGTCAGCCCTGGAGAGGAATCTTCAGGTTCTGGCCCGACTCCACACAAGGTCTTAGGCCCTGGCATCGACGGGAGAGGAATAGCGACACGCCCTCTAGCAACTCGCATGGGGACTGGCCTTTCCTGAGGTCACCAGAGCGGGTCCATGAGGTCCCCGTCGTAAGTCGAGAGCACCTGCCCGCAACTCGGTAAAATCCAGGAGGTTCTCCCCTCCAGGCGAGATGAGGCCCGTTTCCACTGAGGTGTCTCGAGGCTAATCACACGTGACCTCTGGAACTTCCAAAGAGTCTTTCACAGTCATGCTGCAACTCAAGAAGTTCCCCGACATACCCGTCTCCACTCAAGAGGAAGCACGAGGGTCTCGGCCACATCCAGAGGAGCTCCGTTTCCGCCTCGTAGCTCGAGATGAGGGATCCTTTCCCTGCTTGGTCGGGAAAGAATTCCCGGCATTCCCATCGCATCTCAACGGGAGGCGCTCTCCAAAGGAAAGGGGAGAGGAACTGCAGGGTCGTGCCACCATTCCGAGACTCCCCGAGACGTCTCAGTCCATTCCACAGGAACTTGTTTTCCCTTCACTGCCTCGGCTTTCACGCCGAGGATCGACTCACACCACCGTGGCACGTGGGACAGCGCTGTGGGAAAGCCTCGTGGGAAAGACTCGAGGGAAAGCCACAGATCCCTTGGTCCACGCAAGGGGAAGCGTGACACTGCTGCTACAGCATGGGAAGAAAGGGCACGCTCATGCCCCCACTCGAGACGAGGCCTCACTCCCTTGTGGAGACTCCAGAAGTACCCCAAAATCCATGTCAGTACTGGAGAGGAATCCTCAGGTTCCGGCCCCGACTCCACACAAGGTCTTAGGCCCCGGCATCGACGGGAGAGGAATCACGAGAGGCCCCCTAGGAACACGCATGATGACTGGCCTTTCCTGTGGCCGCCAGAGCGGGTCCCTGAAGTCCCCGTCGTAACTCGAGAGCACCTGCTGAAACTAGGGAATATCCAGGAGCCTCTCCATTCCAGGCGACATGAGGCCCATTTCCGCTGAGGCATCTCGAGACTAACCACACCTAACCTCTGGAACTTCCAAAGGGTCCTTCACACCCTTGCTGCAACTCAAGAAGTTCCCCGACATACCCGTTCCTCTTCACATTCTGCCATAATGGTGGTGTCATCTGCATATCTAAGTTTATTGATATTTCTACCGGCAATCTTGATTCCAGCTCATGTATCTTCCATCCCAGCATTTTTCATGATGTACTCTGCATATAAGTTAAATAAACAGGGTGACGATATACAGCCTTGACATACTCCTTTTCCTTTTTGGAACCAGTCTGTTGTTCCATGTCCTGCCCTAACTGTTGCCTCCTGACCTTCATCCAGATTTCTCAAGAGGCAGGTTAGGTGGTCTGGTATTCCCATCTCTTTCAGAATTGTGGCTAAGACAACAGTATAAGGACCTTTCCGATGTCAGGCCAAGGAATTGTGTTTCCAGTCATTGAGCCACACCTGATCACTGAGCACAAATTCATGAATCTGTTCCTCAAGGGGGAATGATATTCTTTTTTATACAAACTTAGTTATGATATTCTTTTTTATACAAACTTAGTTACCTGATTTATTACCTTACCTAATTGTTCCATCTGCTGTGAAATCCCACCCCCTTACTTGTGGCAAATCTGCTCCCATAGAAAATTTCATAAGGACAACAACTCAACAAATCTATCCACGGCTAACCCATAATATGCAGTAGAGTCTGCCGGACAACAAGCCCTATCCATTGTACGAAGTCAGTTTCTAATGACTCCATTCCGTCAGACAGACAGCCCGTGTCTCTTCACAGAGTTTGCGGGTTGTTTCCTTGTGCCGGAGGCCATTCCGCCGCGGTACGAGCTGGCGGTATATGGGGATGCGTAATTGTGCCGGACTGATATTTAGAGCTTGCCGCTACGCTGGGTTAGTTAAGACGGCCGGGCTACCAAAAGACCGAGGCCATTGGTCGGGGTGTCTTAGTACTTGGTTGAAACCGAGCCGT
>NW_017191854.1:0-10582 GCF_001704415.2 Capra hircus
GACAGCCCTGTGGGAAAGCCTCGTGGGAAAGCATCGCGGGAAAGCCTTGAGGGAAAGCCACAGATCCCTTGATCCTCGCGAAGGAAGCGTGACACTGCTGCTACAGCTCGGGAGAAAGCTCACTTGCATGCCCACTCAAAGACGACTACTCCCCTGGGGAGACTCCAGAAGTACCCCAAGATCCATGTCAGCACTGGAGAGGAATGCTCAGGTTCCGGCACCGACTCCACACAAGTTCTTAGGCCCGGCATAGACGGAGAGAGGAATCCTGAGAGGCCCCCGAGCAACTCGCATGGGGACTGGCCCTTTCCTGAGGCCACAGAAGCGGGTCCCTGAGGTCCACGTCTTAAGTCAAGAGCACCTGCAAAACTCGAGAAAATCCAGGAGGTTCTCCCCCTCAAGCGAGATGAGGCCATTTTTCGCTGAGGGCGTCTCGAGGCTAATCACACTAACCTCTGGAACTTCCAAAGGGTCCTTCACAAACTTGCTGCAACTCAAGAAGTTCCCCACATACCCTCTCCACTCGAGAGGAAGCACGAGAGTCCCGGCACATCCAGAGGAGAGCCCGTTTCCTGCCTCCTAGCTCGAGAGGAGGGATCCTTTCCTGCGTGGTCGGGAAAGAATTCCCGGCGTTCCCGTCGCATCTGAAGAGGAGGGGCTCTCCACAGGAAAGGCGAGAGGAACTCCAAGGTCGTGCCACCATCCCAGAGACAATCAGATGTCTCAGTCCCTTCCAGGGAACCTATTTTCCCTGCACTGCCTCGACTTTCAAGCCGGGGATCGACTCACATGAAGGGGCACTGGGACACAGCCCTGTGGAAAGCCTCGTGGAAAAACCTGTGGGAAAGCCTCTTGGAAAGCCATAGATCCCTTGATCCACGCGAAGTGAAGCGTGACACTGCTGCTACAGCTCGGGAGGAAAGCGCACGTGCATGCCCCCACTCGAGACGAGGACTGACTTTCCTGGGGAGACTCCAGAAGTACCCCAAGATCCATGTCAGCACTGGAGAGGAATGCTCAGGTTCCGGAACCAACTCCACACAAGATCTTAGGCACCGGCATCGAAGGGAGAGGAATCCTGAGAGGCCCCCGAGCAACTCGTATGGGGACTGGCCTTTCCTGAGGCCACCAGAGCGGGTACCAGGGTCTCCGTCGTAAGTCGAGAGCACCTGCCGCAACTCGAGAAATCCAGGAGGTTCTCCCTCCAGGAGAGATGAGGCCCATTACCGCAGAGGCGACTTGAGGCTAATCACATCAAAATCTGGAACTTCCAAAGGGTCCTTCACACCCTTGCTGCAACTCAAGAAGTTCCCCGACATACCCGTCTCCACTCGAGAGGAAGCACGAGAGTCCCGCCTACATCGAGAGGAGCCCCGTTTCCGCCTCCTAGCTCGAGAGGAGAGATCCTTTCCCTGCGTGTTCGGGAAAGAATTCCCGCGTTCCCGTCGCATCTCAAGAGGAGGCGCTCTCCACAGGAAAGGCGAGAGGAACTCCAGGGTCGTGCCACATTCCCAGAGTCCCCCAGAAGACTCAGTCCGTTCCAGGGAAACCTGTTTTCCCTGCACTGCCTCGACTTTCAAGCCGAGGATCGACTAACAACGGTGGAACGTGGGACAGCCCTGTGGGAAAGCCTCGTGGGAAAGCCTCGGGGAAAAGCCTCGAGGAAAGCCAGATCCGTTGATCCTCGCGAAGAGAATGGTGACACTGCTGCTACAGCTGGGGGAAAGCCCACGTGCATGCCCCCACTCGAGACGAGACTGACTCCCCTGGGGAGACTCCAGAAGTACCCCAAGATCCATGTCAGCACTGGAGAGGCATCCTCAGGTTCCGGCACTTACTCCACACAAGGTCTTAGTCCCCAGCATCGACGGAAGAGGAAACCCGAGAGGCCCTGTGAGGCCCCGAGCAACTCGCATGGGGACTTGCCTTTCCTGAGGCCACCAGAGCGGCTCCTGAGGTTCCCGACGTTATTAGAGAGCACGTGCCGCAACTCGAGAAAATCCAGGAGGTTCTCCCTCCAGGCGAGATGAGGCCCATTTCCGCAGAGGCGTCTCGAGGCTAATCACATCTCATATCTGGAATTTCCAAAGGGTCCTTCACACCCTTGCTGCAACTCAAGAAGTTCCCCGACATACCCGTCTCCACTCGAGAAGAAGCACGAGAGTTCCACCCACATCTAGAGGAGCCCGTTTCCGCCTCCTAGCTTGAGAGGAGGGATCCTTTCCCTGCGTGGTCGGGATAGAATTCCCGGCGTTCCCTTCGCATCTCAAGAGGAGGCACTCTCCACAGGAAAGGCGAGAGGAACTCCAGGGTAGTGCCACCATTCCCAGAGACAACCAGATGTCTCCGAACATTCCAGGGAAACCTATTTTCCCTGCACTGCCTCGACTTTCAAGCCGAGGATCGACTCACACCACGGTTGCATGTGGGACAGCCCTGTGGGAAAGCCTCGTGGGAAAGCCTCGTGGAAAGCCTCCTTGGAAAGCCCCTGATCCTTGATTTACGCGAAGGGAAGCGCGACACTGCTGCTAACGCTCGGGAGGAAAGCGCACGTGCATGCCCCCATTCAAGACGAGGACTGACTCCCCTGGGGAGACTCCAGAAGTACCCCAAGATCCATGTCAGCACTGGAGAGGAATCCTCAGGTTCCGACACTGACTCCACACAAGGTCTTACCCCCAGCATCGACGGGAGAGGAATCCCGAGAGGCCCCCGAGCAACTCGCATGGGAACTGGCCTTTACTGAGGCCTCCAGAGCGGGTCCCAGGGGTCCCCGTCGTAAGTCGAGAGCACCTGCCGCAACTCGAGAAAATCCAAGAGGTTCTCCCTCCAGGCGAGATGAGGCCCATTTCCGCTGAGGCGTCTCGAGGCTATTCACACCTAACCTCTGGAACTTCCAAAGGGTCCTTCACACCCTTGCTGCAACTCAAGAGGTTCCCGACATATCCGTCTCCACTCGAGAGGAAGCACGAGAATCCCGCTCACATCCAGAGGAACCCCGTTTCCGCCTCCTTGCTCGAGAGGAGGGATCCTTTCCTGCGTGGTCGGGGAAGAATTCCCGTTCCCGTCGCATCTCAAGAGGAGGCACTCTCCACAGGAAAGGCAAGAAGAACTCCAGGGTCGTGCCACCATTCCCAGAGTCCCGCAGATGTCTCAGTCCATTCCAGGGAAACCTGTTTTCCCTCCACTGCCTCGACATCAAGCCGAGGATCGAGTCACACCACGGTGGCACGTGGGACAGCCCTGTGGGGAAAAGCCTCGTGGGAAAGCCTCCTGGGAAAGCCTCGAGGGAAAGCCACAGATCCCTTGAGCCACGCGAAGGGAAGCGTGACACTGCTGCTACAGCTCGAGAGTAAAAGCGCACGTGCATGCCCCACTCGAGACGAGGACTGACTCCCCTGGGAGACTCCAGAAGTACCCCAAGATCCATGTCAGCACTGGAGAGGAATCCTCAGGTTCCAGCACCGGACCTCCACACAAGGTCTTAGACCCCGGCATTGGATGGAAGAGGAATCCCGAGAGGCCCCCGAGCAACTCGCATGGGGAATGGTCTTTTCCTGAGGCCAGCCAGAGCGGGGTCCCTGAGGTCCCCGTCGTAAGTCCAGAGCACGTGCCACAACTCGAGAAAATCCAGGAGGTTCTCCCCTCCAGGCGAAGAGAGGCCCATTTCCGCTGAGGTGTCTCGAGGCTAATCACACCTAAACCTCAGGAACTTCCAAAGGGATCCTTCACACCCTTTCTGGCAACTCAAGAAGTTCCCCGACATAACCCGTCTCCACTCGAGAGGAAGGACCGAGAGTCCCGCCCACATCCAGAGGAGCCCCGTTTTCCGCCTCCTAGCTCGAGACGGGGAATCCTTTCCAGTGTGTGGTCGGGAAAGAATTCCCGGTGTTCCCGTCGCTCTCAAGAACAGGCGCTCTCCACAGGAAAGGCCAGAGGAACTCCAGGGTCGTGCCACCATTCCCAGAGTCCTCCAGATGTCTCAGTCCATGCCAGGGACACCTGTTTTCCCTGCACTGCCTCGACATTCATGCAGATTATCGACCCACACAACGGTGGCACTTGGGACAGCCCTGTGGGAAAGCCTGTTTGGAAAACTTGGTGGGAATGCCCAAAGGGAAAGCCACAGATCCCTTGATCGTCGGGCCGGGAAGACTGACACTGGTTCTAGAGCTCGGGAGGAAAGCGCACGTGAATGCCCCCACTCGAGATGAGGACTGAATCGCCTAGGGAGACTCCAGAAGTACCCCAGGATCCATGTCAGGCCTGGAGAGAAATCCTCACGTTCCGGCCCCAACTCCAGACAAGGTCTTAGGTTCCGGCATCTACGGTAGAGGAATCCAGGGAGGTCCCCTAGCAACTCGCATGGGGACCTGCCTTTCCTGAGGCCACCAGAGCGGGTCCCTGAGGTCCCCGTCGTAAGTCGAGAGCACCTGCCGCAAGTCGAGAAAATCCTGGAGGTTCTCCCCTCCAGGCGAACAGAGGCGAATTATTGCTGAAGCATCTCGAGGCCAATCACACCTACCCCCTGAACCGTCCAAAGGTTCCTTCACACCCTTGCTGCAACTCAAGAAGTTCCCCGATATACCCGTATGCACTCGAGAGGAAGCAGAAGGGTCCCGCCTGCCGGGGTCCAGCCCCGGTGGATCCAGGGAATTCGGAAGGGTGGACGGCGTTTGGCGTGGAAAGACTTGTTTATTTATTAATGTAAGATTAGATTAGGAAACTATAGTGTAGTAAGAAGATTAAGTGGAGGAAGAGGGCTGAATAGCTTGGTTTACCGCGGAAGGCCAATAAAATTCCAGACAAGGAATTTGCACCATCTACGCTGGGCCACCGGCGCCCGCTTGAATATCTAAGGGTGCCTCGCCTTAAGCTCCCTTTCGCGCGGGTCTTAACAGCCGGGGCAAGTAAGTAGACCTGGCGAGCCTCCGCGCCCCAGATGGAGATTCAGCCTGAAGTTAAAGTAAAGAGCAGAGAGAGGGAAGGGGAGAGAAGAGGAGAGAGAGAGACATGGGGGGAGCCAGAGTCCCAAGAAACCAGGCCGAGAGACTAGTTCGAGAAACTGGTCCGAGAAACTGGTCCCCGGCCCTGGCCCCCGTCCTTTATTGTTCAGAAGGCCTTTTATACTTTTGGTAAAACACGGAGATCAATGGGTAACACAGAATTATGTAGCGTTCGCAGCCCAGACTCTTTCTATACATCATTTTGTATACAAAAGGTCTCAGGTGATTTACATTATCTTCTGGCCAAGAAGCTTGTTAACACTTTTTATCTCTCTTCCTTAATGAATGTTGATTTTGTTTCCCCTGAAGTGTTTTTCTTTAATTTGCATCTCCTTAAAGATTAAAGTTACATCTCTATAGAACAAAGGTGCAGTGGGATATAACAAAGAAGGTACTTAACTCGAAGATCTAATGTTGCTAATACCAGGTCTACTACTTGTTTTTCTATATACCAACTATATCTAAAAAATAAAGGATATGAAAATTTGGCAGCAAGCATTGACCCAAAAAATGAAACCTTTAATCAGTCCTATTCTAAAGATTTTGACTCCTCGGAAGCTCCTACATTCCTAGGATGTTTTAAGCTTCCTGTGCCTCCTGCGGTCAGGAGGCCTCAAACAATCACATGCGCAGCTGTACGAGTCCTGCAGGCAGGCTAGGAAAGCCATCAGAGGGTTTTTGGATTGAAACACTCTTTCAAATGCAGGAAGACTAAAGCCCTGAATTGACTTTTTCCAGAAAAATGTCAGAAGAGTGGAAAAGCAGAGCACAAAAGCCGGCAGATTTTTGTTGGGGTACATGCTTAGGAATTTCCAGAGGGGTCCCTGAAGTCTGAGCACGCCTTGCGTATGTCAGCTTCCTTCCTCATGACCTTGTCATGGGCGGGATTCCTCACACTGGCTCCCGGCATCTCACCCTTTTTAATTTTAAATAATTAATTATTTATGTTTAAAATCAGGTGCAGTTCGGTCTCGAGATTCCGAATGCTCTGCCGAAGAATCTAGACAATACAGGGAAGTATGATTATGAGGAGCAAGATTATAAACAGTAGACAGAACAGTCTTCAGAAATGAAGTTAGAGAAAGTGTGGGAAAAGTCATTGGCTTCTCCTGCGGTGGTAAAATCTAATCGGGAGTGTTCCAAGGTCTGAATCTGGTAATGCAGTTTCCCTAAGTCTAAACTAATATCTGAGCTGTTCCAAAAACAGAAAACTTGATTTTTTAACATATTGGGCATTTACACTTGTTGAGTCAATGATTGCTGCCATACAGTTGTTGTAACACAGGAAGAACATAATTATCATATCAATAAGTTGTTACAGTTACAGGACATCTTTAAAACCACAAAAGAGCAGACATTACTTTGAGGAGTTAAACAAGATGAAAACATCCATGGTTCACAAGTCGCTACATTAGGTACGTTAAGTTTTCTGGAATCATTGGTGAAAAGAAGAACATAAGGAGAGGATAGACAAGCCAAAATAGAGTAAATAGAGTCATTTTTCGGTTGGAGTTTGCGCTGCAGCAGCTGTTAGTCCCGCCGGGATCTTGATGTTTTTTTTTTTTTTTTGCCTCTTCTGCCATCGCGTGCGGCGGCCAAGCTACACGAAAATATGAGCAAATAGTATACAGTTCCCATACATCTCTTTTTCTCATCAAGTCTCTATCCCATAGTTTCTCAGATGGACGCTGGCGGAGCACTGGGTCCCGTCAGTCAGTAAGGCTGGCCCGCCCGCAGCTTTTGGTGCGCGGCTGTTTCCCGCGGCGGTGGAGGCAGAGAAGTTCCCTTTTTCTTTTGTGGCGAATCAGTCTGTCCGGGATCCAAATTGACGAATCTGCACCCTGTGGAAAAAATATAAACACTTCCTCGACCCGCAGTAAATTCTGGGTCGGTATCTTTTTGTTATCTGGAGGAGATCTTTTTGCTTTACCAATGGCTTTTTATTTTACTGTTCCAAATGAATCAGCATTCAACTTATTACAAAGAGAACATGTTGTAAAATCTGATGGGGAAAACTATACTTAATTTCTCTTTTTTAATTTTTGAATTAACAAAGCATGTGAGGGTAAATGATGCAAGATCTGATCACAAGAATTTCCTATAGCAATCTGCCAATCATCAAAATTTGAAAAGCATCAAGTTGTTCTGTTATATGGAATTACAATTTTTGATGGCTCTTTACTAAACAATGTAATAAATCAGTATACTTGAATTAATCTTTTTAATTAATATGTCAGTAATTTTTCCTTAGGCAGAGGCCATTGTTCCCACCAAGTTGGGATAAGATAAAACTATTTTTTTGGGGGTCATTGGTAGATGGAACCAATGGGCCTTCTTGTCACAAGCATCCTGTAGGTATACATTTTGTGGCAAGAATAATTTAATCTCCTCTTTTGGCAATATTAATCTTAATTACTGATCATTTAAAGCCTCATTCACTTTAACAAAAGCCAACTCTGTCTCACTAGTCAACCTTTTTTTTTAGAACTGGATTAGGATTGTTTTTTTTTTTTTTTAGCAATCAAACAAAAGGCTTTAAATCTACAGAAGTCAGTTTTAAATGTGGGCATATCCAATTAATATCACCTAATAATTTTTGGAAATCATTTAAAGTTAGTAAACAATCTCTCAGCAGCTTTAAAAGGACATTATCATTTTAAAACTTTTGGCAGACCTAAATATAAGAAGAAAAGAGGTGTTACACAATATCTTTATAAGCTTTTTTAATGATCTTTTTATTAACCCAAATCTGGTCTATAGCCTTTTAGATGACAAGTAACCATTTAATCTTTGCTTGAATACTTCCAGCAACGGGGAGCTCACTATTCACCAAGGTTTTAAAACTCTCTCACCTCTTACTCTATAGCATTTTTTATCCTGCATACCACCTTTTTCTAATCCACCAACTCCTTTTCAGTAATATATGTTGGCCAGGAGCTGCGCTAGTCTCTCAGCAATGTAAGAAACATCTTGTCTATTGTCTAACAGCCATGACATTTTATATCTTTGAATTAAAAAATCTTTTAAAGGCCTAGAAGCTGCAATTTTTGCACCCAAAAGCTAGATCTAGATCCTCTGGGCTTTTTTTTGTCTGGTTTTTCTGTTTGGTAATAAGGTAAAAGCAAAAGCTGTGCTATTTTTTTTATTATTATTAATTGCACAGTTTTAGCAGGTGGCGAGATCAAAACTTCAATTTTTTCAGTATAATCAGAATTTACTACACAAGACACTACCGAAAATTTCTTGAAAAGAAAGCAAGCTATGCCCAGCACAAGTCTTACAATGTCCTCAGGCAGGGGACTAGCCACTGGAATCTGAGTCAGGAGTTATTATTATTAAGGTGGTGGAACTGAGGTCCAGGCCTGAGCTACCTGGGGTTGTTTGGTACGGCTTGTTATCTCTGTTTAGCAGGACATTTTGGCAAAAAATGTTCTATTTGGCCTCAAGAGAAACACCTTGCATTTGTAAAGTCCTTTTTATTACGAAATATTTTTTTTTTGTTTGTTTTTCTTCCTTTTTTTTTTTTTTTTGGATGAGGCCCCTCCTGAGGGGATTTTATGCAAGGAGCAAGCTGTTTTTAAAAGCTCTTTTGCTCAAAAATATTGTCACTATCGTTTTCAAACTTAAGCAATGTTCTGGGAGGCTTTGGATATAAAGTGGGGAGTTCTTAAGCCCTGGGGAGGCGCAAGCAGAGGTTGCAGTGGTCGCCTTAAATAAGATAACTTTTTTAAAGTTTGGTTTGTGTAGAGGGGGAGGGGCTCTCCAGGGCGCTCGGCCGCTGCGTCCTGTAAGCACCCTCCTTCCTCGGGAGGAAGAGTAGTCTCTCTCCTTTTGTTTGCCAATGGCAGAAAATACGATCTGCATAGAAGGTGGAGACCACTACCATTTACCGCTATAGCCTCTCCATAGGCTATCTAACAGCCTCATGACAGGGGTCCAGAACATTTGTAATCATATTTTACAGAGAGCAAAAAGCATTTACAGGCCCATGCAAAGTATAGTAAGTTTTTAGCTGTTTTGTTAGCTTCACACCCAAGTATCTAAATCCCTTTTTTGGAAACCAAGGACATTGCTCTCGTAACAGTAGTCTTTTAATCTTTAATTTGTCTTTTTTTTAACAGTTACAAATTACTTGTATAAAGAGGTGTCATTGTTTTGAGTCATTGTTACCATGTCAGAAAATTAAGAGTTATAGAAAAGTCTGCCTTGACAAAAAGGTTTTACCTTAGCCAAGGGGGGTTTTGTTTTAAACCCTAAGATAGCAGGTTTTTTTTCAACCTCTAGAGCACCAGGTTTCTCTAAACCCTTGAACACTTCCACTCCTCTCACCCCCTGTCTATCCTACAGGGGGGTCCGTGGCACCTGAGTGGGGTCCTAGCCGTCCGAACACTCAACATTGGGGAGTACCCGAAAGTACTCCGGGGGGAGTGATTAAGTCACTCGGGGGGAGCAACAGAGAGTGCTCCGGGGGGAGCAACAGAGAGTGCTCCGGGGGGAGCTTTTGCTCCGAGGAACCTACCTTCGAATAGCCTGTTCCGGGCGCGCACTTGCCGGGGTCCAGCCCCGGTGGATCCAGGGAATTCGAAGGGTGGACGGCGTTGGCGTGGAAAGACTTGTTTATTTATTAATGTAAGATTAGATTAGGAAACTATAGTGTAGTAAGAAGATTAAGTGGAGGAAGAGGGCTGAATAGCTTGGTTTACGGCGGAAGGCCAATAAAATTCCAGACAAGGAATTTGCACCATCTACGCTGGGCCACCGGCGCCCGCTTGAATATCTAAGGTGCCTCGCCTTAAGCTCCCTTTGCGGCGGGTCTTAACAGCCGGGGCAAGTAAGTAGACCTGGCGAGCCTCCGCGCCCCAGATGGAGATTTCAGCCTGAAGTTAAAGTAAAGAGCAGAGAGAGGGAAGGGGAGAGAAGAGGAGAGAGAGAGAGACATGGGGGGAGCCAGAGTCCCAAGAAACCAGGCCGAGAGACTAGTTCGAGAAACTGGTCCGAGAAACTGGTCCCGGCCCCTGGCCCCCGTCCTTTATTGTTTCAGAAAGGCCTTTTATACTTTTGGTAAAACACGGAGATCAATGGGTAACACAGAATTATGTAGCGTTCGCAGCCCAGACTCTTTCTATACATCATTTTGTATACAAAGGTCTCAGGTGATTTACATTATCTTCTGGCCAAGAAGCCTTGTTAACACTTTTTTATCTCTCTTCCTTAATGAATGTTGATTTTGTTTCCCCCCTGAAGTGATTTTCTTTAATTTGCGCATCTCCTTAAAAGCATTAAAGTTACATCTCTATAGAACAAGGTGCAGTGGGATATAACAAAGAAGGTACTTAACTCGAAGATCTAATGTTGCTAATACCAGGTCTACTACTTGTTTTCTATATACCAACTATATCTAAAAAATAAAGGATATGAAAATTTGGCGCAGCAAGCATTGACCCAAAAAATGAAACCTTTAATCAGTCCTATTCTAAAGATTTTGACTCCTCGGAAGCTCCTACATTCCTAGGATGTTTTAAGCTTCCTGTGCCTGCCTGCGGTCAGGAGCCTCAAACAATCACATGCGGCAGCTG
>NW_017191855.1:2500-10582 GCF_001704415.2 Capra hircus
CCGCCGGGCCGGCGCGGTGGCGGGGGCCCTGCCGGGTCGACCAGCCGCCCGGCCCGCCGGCCGCCCGGACCGCACGCCCCGGCTCTCTGCCGCCGGGCCCGGGAGGTGGCGGGGGCCCTGCCGGGTCGACCAGCCGCCCGGCCCGCCGGCCGCCCGGAACGCACGCCCCGGCACTCTGCCGCCGGGCCCGGGAGGCGGCCGCGGCCCGGCCGGTCGACCTGCCGGCCGGACTGCACGCTCCTCTTGACCTCCGGGTTGGTTGTTGGATTGATGTCTTCTCCGGGTTCTAGTTGGCCTCGTTGGGCTGAGCCGCCAGGTGGACCCGCTCTCGGACGTGTGCGTTTTCTTTTCACACGCCTTGAGCTTGCTGCTTCAGGTTATGTGTGTGATGAGTGCATGCTTTTGCTGTTTCATCGCCACAATATCAATGCGTATTTCTTTTTCTTTGGATGGAATGCGTGTTTCTACCATGAACGTCACTGTTTCTTTGTCCCACTGTTGAACGTTATTTTTGCTGAAAGGTCTGTCCGTCTGTCCGTCTGTTCGTCTGTCCGTCCGTGCGTGGGCGGGCGGCTGGCTGGGTGGGCACGTGGCTCGGCGGCTGGGTGGGCGCGAGCGCGGGTGGGGGCCTGCGTGGGCGTGGGCGTGGGCGTGGACGCGGGCGCGCGTGGGGCTGCGTGGGCGTGCGCGCGTGCGCGCGTGGGGGGCTGCGTGGGCGTGGGCGCGTGCGCGGGTGGGCGGCTGGGTGGGCGCGTGCGCGGGTGGGCGGCTGGGTGGGCGCGGGTGGGCGCGGGTGGGCGCGGGTGGGCGGCTGGGTGGGCGCGGGCGGGGGGGGGGGGGGGGGCGCGGGTGGGGGGCTGGGTGGGCGCGGGCGCGGGTGGGGGGCTGGGTGGGCGCGGGCGCGGGTGGGGGGCTGGGTGGGCGCGGGCGCGGGTGGGGGCTGGGTGGGCGCGGTGGCGCGGGTGGGCGGCTGGGTGGGCGCGGGCGCGGGTGGGGGCTGGGTGGGCGCGGGGGGGGGGGGGGGCGCGGGTGGGCGGCTGGGTGGGCGCGGGCGCGGGTGGGGGGCTGGGTGGGCGGGGGGGGGCGGGTGGGCGCGGGTGGGGGCTGGGTGGGCGGGGCGGGGTGGGGGGCTGGGTGGGCGCGGGGCGGGTGGGGGCTGGGTGGGGGGGGGGGGGGGGGGGGGCGGCGGGTGGGGGGCTGGGTGGGCGGCGGGTGGGCGGCTGGGTGGGCGCGGGCTGGGTGGGCGCGGGCGCGGGTGGGGGCTGGGTGGGCGCGGGCGCGGGTGGGCGGCTGGGTGGGCGCGGGCGCGGGCGGGCGGCTGGGTGGGCGCGGGCGCGGGCGGGCGGCTGGGTGGGCGCGGGCGCGGGGGCGGCTGGGTGGGCGCGGGGCGCGGGCGGCTGGGTGGGCGCGGGCGCGGGGGGCTGGGTGGGCGCGGGCGCGGGGGGCGGGGGGCGGGGGGGGGGGGGGGGCTGGGTGGGCGCGGGCGCGTGCTCGGGTGGGGGGCTGGGTGGGGGGCTGGGTGGGCGCGGGCGCGGGCGCGGGCGGGGGCTGCGTGGGCGCGCGGGTGCTTTGTGTGCTTTGCGTGGGTGGTGCGTGCGTGAGTGCGTCCGTCTGTGCGTCCCCTGTGCCTTTCACCTTTCAGATTACGAACCCCGCCCCCTCACCTCTCCCGCACCCCCGCCCCCTCACCTCTCCCGCACCCCCGCCCCACCTCCCACACACACACACTGCCTTGTCCTTTGCCTAGCTGTGTCTCTGTGCCACGCCTGCCCCCCGGGACACCCACAACCACACGTGCACCCTAGACACCACACGCATACCCGCACGCACACCCCGCCCCCACACGCCACACGCCACACGCCACACGCCACACGCCACACACCACACACTCCCCTCCCCATTCCCCTTCTCCACCGCCCCCCCCCCACCACTACGTTGTCCTTGGCCCGGCTGTGACTCTCCGGCTGTGACTCTCCGCCTCGCCTCTTTCTCTGCCCACACGCCACATGCTGAGGCCACACACACCCAGCCCCGCCCTCAACGCCACAATCACCGCCCCCCCACCCCGGCCCATAAACTCCCCGCGACGACCGCACACACCACGCCCCTGTACACATCCCGACCCCCCCCCCACCCCCCCCCCACACACACACACACTGCCTTGTCCTTTGCCTAGCTGTGTCTCTGGGCCTCTGTCTCTGCGCCACCACCCCTCGCACCCACAGGCCACACCCACACCCACACCCACAGCGGCACCCTACACACCACACGCATACCCGCACGCACACCCCGCCTGCACACCGCGCACACACACATCCGGACCCCAGACACACACACACCCACCCAGCTGGTTCGCAACCCGCCCGCACACACGGCACACCGCACACCACACACTGCTCCCCTCCCCCGCCTCCAACCCCCCCCCCCCCCCCCCCCCACACACACACACACACACACTGCGTTGTCCTTGGCCTGGCTGTGACTCTCCCCATCTCCTCTGTCTCTGCCCGCAAACCAAATGCGTAGACACGCACACCCCTCCCGCCCCCAACGCCACGCACACACCCCCTGCCCATAAACACCCCAACCCCCGCACACACCGCGGCCCCACACGTACCCCGCCCCCCCACCTCTCTCGCATCCCCCTACCCACACACACACTGCATTGTCCTTTGCCTAGCTGTGTCTCTGCGCCAACCCCCCTCCACCACAACCACAGGCGCACCCTACGCAACGCACGCATACCGGCGCACACACGCCCAGCCCGTTCGCACCCCGCCCGCACACGCCACGCACCACACACTCCCCCCCCCCACCCCCCACCCCCCACCCCCCAACCCCCACCATACACACACGCACTGCGTTGTCCTTGGCCCGGCTGTGATGCTCCACCTCTCCTCTTCTCGCGCTGTGCCCACGCACCACATGCGGAGGCCACAGGCACCCCCCCCCCCCGCCGGTAAACACCCCGAGACGATGGCACGCAACACGCCCGCGCACACCTCCCGCTCCCCCACCCCTCCCGCACGCGCCCCCCCCCCCCACACACACACACGCACACACACACACTGCCTTGTCCTTTACCTAGCTGTGTCTCTGGGGAGAAATATGTATGAACCTTTCAGATGAATCCTGTGAACCTCGAGTGACATCAATGCCTTTCTTGATTGGAACTCACGACACCCCTCACCGTTTAGGAATGCAACTTTATCCGGAGGGTGGTGCCTGGTTGAAGAAAAAAACACCCCTTGGAACACGTGAGTGTTTTGGGGATCAGAAGAAAGGATCATAAAATGTCAGCAGGCCTCGTGGCCGGAAGAGGATGGAAAACCCTGAAGACCTTCTTTGGATGGAAAGCACCTGATGTTGAGAAAGGTCAGGATTGCTGACCCCCGCGTTGACTCTGGATTCATCCCTATGTGTAACAGAAGGTTAGAAGCAAGCCTACGAAACAGAGACATGGGATCCGTTTCTGGAAAGACGGATTCCCCTGTGTCCTTTCTCTCTTGCTCCCCGTTTTTCTGGCTGAATTCCCATCTGCAGCGTGGATGTGATTCCACGTCCACCAAGGGATTCAGCCTCTTTTTCGCCACTCATATTTCCGACGACACTATCCGTTGCTGATCTCTCTGTGTATCGATAATGAATTAAGTGTTTTCCTAGGACGCCGATTCCATCCCGACCCTCGAATCACCCTGGATCCACCAGGGCTGGACCCCGGCGTCGGTCGGTCGGCCGGTCGGTCGGTCGGTGTGTGCGTGCGTGCGTGCGTGCGTGCGTGCGTGCGTGCGTCGGTGGGTGCGGGCGTGCGGTCAGGAATGCTCCCCCTCCCCCTCCCCCACCCCCGTCCATCTGTCCGTCCGTGCGTCCGTCGTACCTCGCCCAGAGACGTTCCCGAGAAGTGTTGGCGTGTCCCGCTTTCCTGTCCGCCTCGGTGACGGAGCGGAGAAACTGCGCCCTAGGATGGGCCCCCCCCCCGTCTGGCAACGAGTCCCTGCTGGTCCCCCTCGGAGCTTCTATGCCGCGGCCGGCTCTCTGGACGGTGGGTTGGCTGTCGGGCGCCACCTGCCTGTCGGTCGCTTTTTTAGATGGCCCTGCGGGGGGACCACGGCTGGAGCCGGGCCGGGCCGGCCAACTCTTGAATGCCCTGGGGCTGTGGAAGGAGGCTGTGTGGGAGCGGCGCCTTGGGGAGGTCCCACAGAGGTCCATGGGGAGCCATTTGGGCTTTTTGGCTTGGGATGGGAGATCTCCTTTGGGAAACACGATGGATTTGGAGAACAGCTATTGGAACCCCAGGGAGGTGACTTGGGGGGGGGGGCTTGTCTCCCCTGGCATGGGGTGAAAATCTTCCTTCTCCCGCCGAGGATTTCAAACAGAGCCACGACAGATCACACGGATCCACTTGCTCCAGTCAGGTTCAGGGGCAGAACGCGAGGACCCAAGCTGGCCTGGTGACAGCACGTCGCGAACCCCGCCCCCCCCCCCAAACTCGGAACACTCCCCCTGTCTGCCTGGCCAAAGACAAGTGCTGGCTGGTGGGGGCAGACTCACATTTCATGGGAGTGGTCTTGATCTCGGAGGTGCTGAACGAGCTCAGAAAACACAAGCAGATGATGCGGGATATCCATCCATGCACGTGATCCTTTGCCTGACTCGATCTGTCTCTGCCCGCCCACCACACACACCACACGCACCACACGCAGGACCGCCCCCCCCACACACACACACACACACCATGCCCATACCACACACCCACTGCGTCGTCCTTTGCCTGGCTGCGACTCTCTGCCTCTGTCTCTGCCCGAACCACCCACAGGAACACCCTACACACCACACGCATACCCGCACACACACCCCGCCTGCACCCAGCGCGTGCACACACACATCCCGGACCCCCCCCCCGCCACACACACGCACACGCACGCACGCGCACGCACGCACACGCACACGCACACGCACACATACCCCCAGCCCGTACGCACCCGGCCCGCACACGCCACACACCACACACCACACACCACACACCACACACTCCCCCCGCTCCCCCATACACACACACACACACACACACACACACACACACTGCATTGTCCTTGGCCTGGCTGTGGCTGTCTCCCCCTCCTCTGGCTCTGCCCACACACCACATGCGTAGCCACACACCCCCCGCCCATAAACCCCCCACCCCCGCACACACCACGCCCCCACCACACATACCCCGCCTCCCCCACCTATCCCGCCCCCCCGCCCCCCCCCCACACTGCCTTGTCCTTTGCCTAGCTGTGTCTCTGCGCTACCCACCCTCCACCACACCCACACCCATAGGCGCACCCTACACACCACACGCATACCCGCACACACACCCCCGCCTGCACACAGTGCACACACACATCCCGACCCCAGACACACACACACACACACACACACACACACACACACACCCAGCCGGTTCGCACCCCGCCCGCACACGCCCCACACCGCACGCTCCTCCCCTCCCCTCCCCGCCGCCACCCCACTACGTTGTCCTCGGCCCGGCTGTGACTCTCCGCCTCCCCTCTGTCTCTGCCCACACGCCACACGCTGAGGCCACACCCAGCCCCGCCCATAAACACCCCTCGACGAGGGCACACAACACGCCCGCGCACACATCCCGCCCTCCCCGCCCCCCCACACACTGCCTTGTCCTTTGCCTAGCTGTGTCTCTGGGCCTCTGTCTCTGCGCCACCGTGACCCCTCGCACCCACAGGCCACACCCACACCCACACCCGCAGCGGCACCCTACACATCGCACGCATACCCGCACACACACCCCGCCTGCACACTGCGCACACACACATATCCACCCAGACACACACACACACCCAGCCCGGCGGCACACGCCACACACCACAAACTCCCCCCCTCCCCCCCACCCCACACACACTGCGTTGTCCTTGGCCTGGCTGTGACTGTCCCCCGCTCCTCTGTCTCTGCCCACACACCACATGCGTAGCCACACTCCACCCCCCCCGCCCCGCCCCGCCCCGCCCCGCCCCCAGCGCCACACACACACACACACACACACGCGCGCACACACCCACCCCCATAAACACCCCATGCCCGCACACACCACGCCACCACACATACCCTGCCCCCTACCTCTCCCGCACCCCCCCCTCCACCACACACACACACTGCCTTGTCCTTTGCCTAGCTGTTTCTCCGCGCCTCACACCCCCCCCCCCACCCGCCACACCCACAACCACAGGCGCACCCTACGCACCACAGGCATACCCGCACACACACCCCACCTGCACACAGCGCACACACACATCCCGACCCCAGACACGTACACACACACACGCAGCTCGTTCGCACCCCGCTCGCACAGGCCGCACACCACACACTCCCCCCTACCCCCTACACGCACGCACACTGCGTTGTCCTTTGCCTGGCTGTGTCTCTGGGCCACTGTCTCTGCACGCCCCACCCCCTTCCGGCCACGGCCACGCCCACACCCACAGGCTCATCCCACACGCACACACCCATGGTGCCCACCCGACACACGCTCGGCCTCACGTGGAACCTATACACACACCGCACACATTACCCCCCACCCACCCACCCACCCCCCCCACACACCCACGCAGCGGCACCTGCGCGTGCCCCAGACACACCACCGCACGCCGCCTCCTGCCGGGGTCCAGCCCCGTCGGATGCAGGGAATTCGAAGGTGGGGATGGCGTTGGCGTCCTTGGATACGTACGTATCGAATGACAGAGATATAGAGAGATTAGAAACGGATAGTGTCGTAGGAAAATGAGCGGAGGAAAAGAGGCTGAATCCCTTGGGATTCGGCCAGAGAAACGGGGAGCAGGAAAGAAGCGACATGTGGGTATCAGTCTTTCCGGAAACGGATCCGATTTCTTTCGTGTGGGGTTTGCTTCTATCCCTTCTGTGACATATAGGGATGAATACAGAGTCCCGTGGGGGCCAGGAGTCCCGACCTTTCTCAGAATCAGGTGCTTCACGTAAATGTACGAAAAGAAAAAAAAAAAAACAAAAAACCCAGGTCTTAGGGATATGACCTCCTCTTCTGGCCGTGAGGCCTGCTGACATGTGACGATCCTTTCTTTCTGATCCCCAAAACACTTCTGTGTTCCAAGGGTGTTTTTTTTCTTAAACCAGGCACCACCCTCCAGATAAAGTGACATTCCTGTAGGGTGAGGGTGTCGTGAGTTCCAATCAAGAAAGGAACGGATCGAACCCAAAGTTCACATGAGTCGTCTGAAAGGGGACTCCTTATGTCTCCTCGATGCTAGTTATATTCACGATAAGGGCAGGGAATATGGAGATGGAGCAGCAACCATCAGCCCAACCCACGAAAATCCTTTCCCCGATGTTGCCCTGAAGGTCTATGTCGTCTTCGGAGAGTGATGGAGTGACCTGTTTGCATAGCAAGGACACAGGGATGGATCACAAAGGACAGGGATCTATTCCCAAAGAGACCATTCCTTCACTCAAAAAGTCTAGTCTTGCTCCCCTTAAGAACGACTCTCTTTCCTTTTCTGCATTCCAACGACATGGATTCATCGATTCCCAGGTGCCTAAGGATATGGAGGCCTGGCGGCCATCGTGGACTCGACCGTGAGAAAAGCCCTGTGCTCGTGAAGACTCTCCAGAGACTCCCAGACTCTCTGTGCTGTGTACGGTGGAGAGGGAGGCGATGCTCGTGTGCGTCGTGGCGGGAGGGTGGGTGACCCTGTCACGCGAGCTGGTCTGTCGGCGGAGAGGTTTGACCTGAGACGCCCTCGTCACCCCCAGGGCCGGGAATGAGCCGTCGTGATCGGCCCGACACGTGAAACACCCTTCACCCACGTCGTTCCTGACCGACCCGCTGGACTCCTCATTTCTAGGGAGACTCTGGCTTTGGGGGTAGATGCTCGGGAGCGGGGGGTTTCCTGAGGCTTGATCACGCCTTTGCGTGTGCCAAGCCTCCTTCCTCGTGACTTGGCCATGGGGCGGAGTTCCTCACGCTGGTCCCCCCCCCCCCCGACAGCCTCCCCGCACCCCCTCCGCCCCCAGTGTGTGCGTCCCTGTCCCTCT
>NW_017191856.1:0-21453 GCF_001704415.2 Capra hircus
CGTCGATGTCCGGGCCTAAGAACGCTTGTGCTGGAGGTCAGTGCCGGAAGCCTGAGGATGTCCTCTCCTCAGTGCCTGACATGGGAGTTCGTTTTTCGGGGTACGTCTGTGATGTCTCCTCGCAGGGGAGTCAGTCCTCGTCTCCTGAGTGGGGGGCATGGCACGTGCGCTTTTCTCGCTCGCGAAGAAGCTGTATCGCCAGCAGTTCACGCGTTCCCTGTTTGCAGCGTGATCGAAGGGATCTGAGGCTTTCCCATCGAGGTTCGCCAGAGGGCGTTTCCCACAGGCTGTTCCCACTGTGTGCACTCGTGGGGTGTGGAGTCGAGTCGCTTGAATCGAGAGCAGTGCAGGGAATAACAGGTTGTCCCTGGAATTGAACTGAAGTACTCTGGGAAGACTCTGGGGAGATGGTGGACGACGCTGGAGTTCCTCTCGCCTTTCCGTGTGAGAGCGCCTCTTCGTTGAGATGCGACAGAAACCGCCGGGAATTCCTTTCCACGAACACACGCAGGAAGGACTACCCCTCTCGCTGGTGGGAGATGTGCCAAGGAGGCAGAAGACGTGGACTTTAACGTCGCGTTGGAGAGTGAGGGGGCGGGACTCCTCGGTGTTTCCCCTCTGAGAGTGGAGACGGGTATGTAGGGGAACTTCTATGAGTTGGCAGCAAGGGTGTGAAGGACCCTTTGTGAAGTTCCAAGAGGTTAGGTTTGTGGGAATTTTTAAAAGCGCCTCGAGACGACTCAGGCCGGGAAATGGGACCTCTCGTCGCCTGGTAGCGGTAGAAATCTGCCTGATTACTTCTCGAGTTGCGGGAGTCATGTGTGCTCTCAAAAACTGTAGCGACGGGAGACCTCAGGGGACGAAGCTCTGCCGGTGAGCCCTCAGGAAGAGGCCAGTCCCGCATAAGCGAGTTGCTCGGGCGAGGCCTTCATCGGGGTCGGATTTCCTCCCGTCGATGCCGGGCTGAAGACCTTGTGTGGAATCGCTGCCCGAAAACCTGAGGATTCCTCTCCAGTGCTGACATGGATGTGGGGGTACTTATTTGGAGTCTCCAGAGGGCGAGTCAGTTCCTCATCTCGAATTTAGGGGGCATTCTCAGTAGCGATATCGCTCATGCGAGGCTGTAGCAAGCAAGTGTCGACGCTTCTTCGTGGCCGTGGATCAAGGGATGCGTGGGCTTTCCCCTCGAGGCTTGCCACGAGGCTTTGCCGACAAGGGCTTGTCCAGCAAGCCACCGGGTGTGAGCTCGATCCTCCGGCTTGAAAGTCGTGCAGTTCAGAGGGAAAACAGGTTTCCCATGGAGATGGACTGGAGACATCCTTGGGGAGCTCGTGGAATGGTGGCACGACCCTGGGGATTACCTCTCGCGCCTTCCTGTGGATAGCGCGCCTCCTATTGAGATCGCGGACGGGAACGCCGGGAATTCTTTCCCGACCCACGCAGGAAAGGTTGTCCGCACGCACGCAGCTATGGAGGCGGGAAACGGGCTCCTCTGGGATGAGGGAGGGACTCTCCTCCATTCTCTGCGAGTGGCCAGACGGGTATAGTCGGCGCCGACTTTTGAGTTGCAGGGCAAGGGTGTGAAGGATCCTTTGGGAAGTTCCAGGAGGTTAGATGGTGATTACGCCTCGAGACGCCTCTCTGGAAATGGGACATTCATCACCTCGCTTTAGAGGGGAGAACCTCCTGGATTTTCTCGATTTGCCGGCAGGTGCGCCTCGACTTAAGGAACGGGGACCAAGGACCGCGCTCGTGCCTGCAGGAAGGTCAATCGCACCATGCGAGTTGCCTGGGCCTCTCGGTATGCTCTGCGCAGTCACCAGCCTAAGACCTTGTGGGAGCTTGGTGCTGAACCTGAAAGGTGTTCTCTCAGGGGTGACATGGACTGTGCGGGTACTTCTGGAGTCCCTCCCCAGGGGAGTCAGTCCTCGTTTGAATGGGGGCATGCACGTGCGCTTTCCTCCCGACGCTGTAAGGCAGCAGTGTCAACGCTTGCCCTTCGCATGGATCAAGGGATCTGTGGCTTTCCCTCGAGGGCTTTCCCAGCGAGGCTTCCGCACGAGGCTTTGCCTACAGGGCTGTCCCTACGTGCCCACCTGTGGTGAGAGTTGGGATATCCTCTTGTGTGTGTCTGCTAAATCGAAGGGATGTGCATTGGTGAAAAGCTATGGAGTTTCTCCGCTGGAATAGACTGAGACATCTGGGGGACTCTGGGAATGGTGGCATCGAGGGTCTGAAAGTTCCAATCTCAGCTTTTTCCTTGGTGAAGATGGCTGTGCCTTAGATTTACCTCTTGAGATGTGACGGAATGCGGGGAATTTGTCTTCTCCCGTACACCGAGAAAGGATCCCTACAGACTCGACTAGTGAGGTCAGCAAAGCGGGGCTCCGCTGGATGTGTGGCGGGACTGCTGCCGTGGACTCCTCTCGAGGTGCGAGACGGGTATGTTGGGGAACTTCTTGAGTTGCGGCCAAGGATAGTGAAGGACCTCCCTTGATGGAAGTTCGCAGAGGTTAGGTGTGAGTATCCTAATTCCTCTGGAAGACGCCTAGCAAAGTCGGAGCATCGGCCTCAGATCTTCGCCTGGAGGAGAAAGAAACCTCCGCTGGATTTTCTCGGAAGTTGCGGCAGGTGGCTCTTGACTTACCGACGGGACGCTCAAGGGACCAGCTGGTGGCGCTCAGGAAAAGGCCAATCCCGCATTCGAGTTTCCTGCGGGGGCGCACTCGTTGATTCCTCTCCGGCGTCGATGCCGGGCCTATAGACCTTGTGTGGAGTGGTGCAGGAAACTGAGGATCTCGCTGAACTCTATAGCAGTAGATTGTACTATGTGGATTCTGTTAGGATAGCTTCTGGAGGTTTCCCGAGCAAGGGAGTCAAGTCCTCTGTTCGGCCATGAGGTGGGCGGATGACATCTGTCGGTGCTTGTTCTCCGCGAGCTGGTAGCGCAGGGTCATGCGTGTTCTTCACCTTCGGAGGCGTTGATCGTATATATCTGTGTCTCTCTCTCTGTATGTAGTTCTTTCCCACGAGCTTTCCCACTCAGGATCCCACAAGGCTGTCCATTCTGGTAGCACACCGGGTGGGTTGTGTCTGTATGTTCTTGTATCTCTGTGTAAAGTCAGAAAGGAGGCAGGTGCAAGGGAAAAAAAGTTTTCCCTGAGAAGGACTGAGACATCTTGGGGCGAACTACTGGGAATGGTGGCAGCGATCCGATGGATTCGCCACTCGCCTTTCCTGTGGGAAGAGTGTCTCTCTCCTTGAGATGCGAGTTACGGACTCCCCCGGGGGGAAAAAATTCTTTTCACCGACCACGGCAGGAAAGGAATCCCTCCTCCTCGAGCTAGGAGGCCGAAATTCGGTGGAGTCACTGCTGGATGTGGGGGCGGTGACTGCCTCGTGCTTTCTCTATGAGTGGATGACGGGTATGTCGGCGAACTTCTTGCCCAGTTGCAGAGTATGGTGTGAATGTACGCTCGCTTTGGGAAGTTCCAGAGTTAGGTGTGGATTAGCTGAGCTGGAGACGCCGTCAGACGGAAAGTGGGTCCCTCAATCTCGGCCTGGAGGGGAGAACGTCCGTGGATTCCTGAGTTGTGGCAGGTGGCTTGGTGTGTGGTCAATCGACTAACGACGGGGACCGCGTCAGGGACCGCGCTCCTGGTGGCCTCAGAGGAAGGCCAGGTCCCCAATGACGAGTTTGCTCGAGGTGCGCTCTCGGGATTCCTGTCCCCGGCGTCGATGCCGGGCCTAAGACCTTGGTGTGGAATCGCTGCCGAAACCAATGAGGATTCCTCTCGCACGTGGCTGACATGGAGGTTGGGGTACTTTTTGGAGTCTCGGCAGAGGGGAGTCAGTCCTCCGTCTACGAATTGGGGCAATGTTCACGAGTGCGATTTCGCTAAGACGTTCTCGAGCTGTAGCGAAGCGAGTGTCTCGCTGTCTCTTCCGCTGGTGGATACAAGGGATACTGTGGCTTTCCTCGAGGCTTGCGCACGAGGCGTTCGCCCAAGTGGTGTGGTCGGCACACGCAGAGGCCACGGGTAGGATAGTGTGAGTTTTCGATCCTCGCATTTGGAAATAGTGGCAGTTTCAGGGAAAACAGGTTTCCGCCTGGAAATGGACTGAAGAACAAATCTGGGGGACTCTGGGAAATGGGTGGCATGTCTGTACCCTTGAGGGGAATTACCCTCTCGGCCCTTGCCTGTGAGAGCCCCTCCCCTATTGAGATGCGACGGGAACGCGGGAATTCTTCGCCAAGGAACGCAGGGAAAGGACGTCCCAGAGTCTCAACGAGCTATGGAGTGCACGGAGAACTGGGGCTCGCTGCTAGATAGAGCGAGGTAAGGGGACTCTTCGCTCGATTCCTCTCTGTTGAGTGCAACGTGGTATTCGATCGGGAACTTCTGAGTTGCAGCAAGGGTGTAGAGGAGATCCTTTGAAGTTCCAGAGGTTTAAAGATTGTGAGTACTGCCTCCGAGACGACCCTCTGGAAATTGTGTGAGTCATACATCTCGCGTTGTAGAGGGAGACTCCCTGGATTTTCCTGCGATTTGGCGGCAGGTGCGCGCTCGACTTAACGCACGGGGCCGCAAAGGGAACCGCGCTCTGGTGGCCTGCAGGAAAGGTCAATCAATGCAGTTGCCGGTTAATGTCACCTGGGGGTCCTCGTCGTGTATATTGATGCTACTGCATAAGGATGCGAGGAGCGCATAAAGACGCTTTTGTGTGAGAGTTCGGTAGGACTTTGAGGATTACGCATGAGGGATTTCCTCTCCAGGGGTGACATGGATCGTGGGGAAACTCTGGAGTCTCCCAAGGTGGGAGTTCAGGTCCATACGTCTTGAATGTGGGACAATGGCACGTGGTCGTTTCCTCCGGAGCCATTGGGTTAAAAAAAAGCAGCAGTGTTCCGCTTCCTTTCGCAATGGATCAAGGGATCTGTGGCTTTCCCCTCAAGGATTCTTCGCCAGGGATGGCTTGTGTCGCCTATCAGAGGCTTTCATACATGCTGGTCCGCCACGTGCCGATCCTGCTCCGTGAGAGTGGGAACCTCCGGCTCTAAATTATAGCAGTGCATGGGAAAACATGGTTTCCCTGGAAACTGGACGTGGCAGACCATCTGGAAGGAGCTGCTGGGGAAGTGGGGCGACGAAACCGCCTTGGTAGTTCCTCGCTCCGCTATTCACTAGTGAGATGCGCCTGCCATCATTGAGTATGTGAACGAGAATGCCGCCGGGATTCTTTCCGTTACACGGCAGGAAAGGATCCCTACACTCGAGCTAGGAGGTACAGCAAAGCGGGGCGCCGCTGGATGTGGGCCGGGACTCTCGTGGCTTCTCTCGAGTGGAGACGGGTAATGTTGGGGGCGAACTTTAGTTGCAAGCAAGGGATGTGAGGACGCGCTTTGGAAGTTCTCGAGAGGTTAGGTGTGATTATCCATTCAGAGGACGCCTGCAGCGAATCGGCGCTCATCTCAGCCGGAGGAGGAAACCTCCTGGATTGTTTCTGCGAGTTGGGCGGCAGGTGCTCCCTCGATTAACGAGCGGGGACGCTCAGGGACCCGATCTGGTGGCCTCATGGGAAAAAAGGGAAAAGCGGAAAGGCCAATCC
Source organism: Capra hircus (assembly GCF_001704415.2). Taxonomy (NCBI): domain Eukaryota; kingdom Metazoa; phylum Chordata; class Mammalia; order Artiodactyla; family Bovidae; genus Capra; species Capra hircus. The sequence continues at coordinate 5,611 of NW_017191856.1, forward strand.
CCATCTCGACGTTTACGTCGGAGGCCACTTCGTGATTTTCTCTCCCGTCGATGCCTGGGGGCCTAAGAACCTTGTGTGGTAGTCGGTTTGCTGGAGACCTTTATTGAGATTGCCTCTCCAGTGATGACATGAAGAAGATCTTGAAAGAGTAACTTCTGGAGTTTCCCCAGGGGAGTGCAGATCCTCGTCTCAAGTTGGGGGCATGCACGTAGGGCTTGTCTCACCGGTAAGCTAGGAGCAGCAGGGTCATGCTTCACATTTTGCGGCGAGTGCATGTCAAGTACTAGTGGCTTATTACACCACGCGATGGCGTTTCCAAGAGTGCGCTTTCCTCACTTAATGGCTTGATTCCACGCAAAGGCTGCCCACACTGCCACCGTTATTTTGGGTGTGTGTGTGTTCGATGTTTATGTTCAGAGATTTTTCCTTTTTTGTCTCGTGTTGGAGTCGAGGCAGTTATTGGGATATGTGCTGACGTTGAAATATTATGTTTGCCTGGAATATATATAATATGACTGCATGGATGTGTGAGCTGATCCTGTCTATAGTGAGTTATTCGCTGGAGTTTCTTCTCGCACTTGTCCTTGTGAGTAGTGTGCGTTTTCCATCTTTGGTAGATGCAGATTTTATCGGGGTATAGTTATATCCGTGGAAATATTTACCTTGCTCTCTTCAGATCCTTATATAGTGGTACAGGCTCATGGAGAAGGAATCTGTTCGCGTACTATTCATTGAGCTAGGTATTAGGTCGGGGGAAACGGGATCAACTAGTATATATATATCGTGCTTTCTGGTTGGAGGTGGAGACAGGTGTATATGATCGGCAGATACTTAGTCGTGGTGATGGATTGTACAGATTAATTGGTTGTTTTGAGCGTGACGCGTTTTGGGTTTCTTGTTATGCGAAGGATTGCTCAGAGTATAGAGGTTTGTGATTAAGGGACCGTTGGAGACGGTCGTTTCATATTGTGTGTATAATATGTGTCTCTATCTCTGTACTGGATGGGGTTGGAGAATCTTCCTGTGATTTATCTTTCATCAAGTGGAGTTGCTGGGCAGGTGCCTCGCATTTATGTATCTGTGTGTATCTTTGTCAGGGGACCGTTGGTGGTCATCTTCTGGTGTGGTACTACAGTGGTAATTAGGCTCAGTCTCATGGCCGAGTTCCTCGGGGCTCTCGGATCCTTCTCTGTAGCTCCTCTGTCGATATGTTCCGTGTGTGGGCCTATAGACCGTTTGGTCGTTAGTTCACGCGGGTGCGGGTATTATCCTTGAGGATTCCCTCTCCAGGCTGACATGCGATGCTGGTACTTTGACTCTGGGAGTGCTACGAAGGGGAGTCAGTCAATAGCGTCCGATGTAGGGGGCAGTCCCGTGTGCTTTTCGCTCCCGAGGCTGTGGCTATGTATATGTATCGGGACCTATTGTCTCTGTGTGTCTTGATCTAAAGAGGATACTGTGCTGCTTCACCGAGTCGGATGGTGTCCCTCGATGTATGTTCCACGTAAGCTTTCCCACGATGCTTTCGGCCGAGGGGCTAGGTACCACTGCCAAACCGCGTGGGGTGTTCGTAGGTGTCGATCCCTCGGCTTCAACGTCCAGATGCACTGTTGTCCGCTATTGGAAGTACAGGTTTTCCATGGAAAGGACTGATGACATGTCTGGGACTTCTGTATATGTGTGTAGTATGTGTTGTTGATTTCTCTCATACTGGTGCTTGCTTTCTAGTTAGGGCAGGATCTGCGGCTCCATCGTTGAGAATGCCGGAAGTTTACGCGATACGTTCGAGGAGATTTTACACTTGTATCGACAGCTGGTGATTTTTAGTGGTAGGTGTAAGGGAATCTCTCTCTCCTTGTATCGTAGTGAGGAGGGATGTAGAGTCTGTGTACGGGCTCTCTCTGGATGTGGAGACCAGTTAAGACGTGTTGCTTGGGCTTTACGCTCTCGTGTTGTGGAGTCACGGTGCGTGAATAAGTAGGGACCTTGGTGTCTGAATTTCTATTAGAGCAGTGTATGCTGAGGAAACGTGTGGTTGGTAATCAGGACCCTTTGTATTCATATGTATGTGTATGTGTGTGTGTATGTATGTCTCTGTATTACTAGACCTGTAGCGGAGGAATAATGGGCATACATCTTCGGCTTTTTGTGTTGTGGAAGACTTATTTTGTTTGATTTTTGTATTGTTTATTTTGAGTTAGGAGTTTTTGTATTTTTATCAGTGATATAGTGAGGGATGTGTTATTGTTTTTGGATAACGATTTGATAGTGCAGATGGTAGAATCTCTCTTTTTTGCTCTGGATTTTCGTCGTACGGTGGTCGGTATTTTCTGGGTTCTATCTGTCAGACTTTTTGGGTTTGATTACGGATCTAGGGAGTCGTCTTGGAGTGTGATTTTGGTTCGCAGTTGAGCCTTTTTCGCTTTCTTGGTGCTCTCTAGGAAAGGCAGTACTTCATCTGTTGCAGAGGTTTGCAGTCGGTGGAGGCTTTTGGATGCATCAATCCCGTTAGATTGATTTAGGAGGCCTAATAGGACCTGTGTTAGTATTAGTGTCTCTTTGTGGGACTTTGAGATTCCTCTCCAGTGCTTTGAGGTATATGTGGATTTCGTTGCGGCTTATGATTTTCTTGGATGTGCTCCCTCTGTGAGTTAGGGAGGTCCAGTAGGCCTCTTATTTTTGAGGATTTTCGAGGGGGGGTCATGACGCATCGTGCGCTTTCGATCCGTTGAGCTAGCTCAGCAGTTGGATGAGCTGTCTTTCGCTTTTATGTCGTTAGTTTGGCGTTCATAGTATGATTTCTGAGTGTTTGTTCGCTTTTCTATGTGTCTTCTTTTGTCCACGAGGCTTTTTCCATGATGGCTGCTTCCATCATATGTTGTTGGGTGAGTTAGTGTGTTAAGAGGAGTTTAGGCGTTTTTTTTGGACTGCTGGTGGGGGATCCCACTGGTAGTAACGCCGTTCGTGTTTGAGTCGATCCTTCGGCTTTGTATAAGGGAAAAGTTCGAGTGCATGTTGTGATGTGGGAAATATGTCTGGTAGTAGGTTTTCGCTCTCTGGATGCATGAGAGACGCTATTCTGGGCTCATGGGAAATGGTGGCTTAGACGAAGCTATGGCTGGGAGTTACTCTTCTTTTGCAGTGATTGTGCCTTCCTTGAGGGAGATCGGCCTCTGCGTTCTCTTTGAGATTTTGGGCTGAGGGGAGATGCGTCTGGGCAATGTACTTTGCCTCTGTAGCTGACTGCCTAAGTGCGTAAGGAGGCTGAGTGCCTTCGCTGGGAGCGATGAGGCGTTGTAATACGAAGGCTGCCTTTCTGGATGTTGGTGGGAGCTCTCTGTTGACTTTCCTCTCGATGCTGGAGACGTAGTGAGTTGTATGTCGGTAGTTTAATTTGCAGTGGGTGGGAAGTTGTCTTCTTAGTTACTAGTGCTTTTAGGGAGATGTCTCTCTGTTTTTGGAGTTTGTTTTCTATTGGATCTCGCTTTGTTTGATTGTCTGAAGTTGTATCCTTTCTTTTTAGATGACGCTGTCATCGGAGTATGGGTGGATTCCACGAGTTCTGTCGCCTGGAGGTGGAGAGCGCTCCTGATTTTCTCTTGTAGTTGTCAGCAGGAGCTCTTCTCCCGAACGGTTACGGACTGTGGACCTCAAGAGACCATGGTCGTCTCTGTTGGGCCTCATGAAAGGCCAGTTGTCTCTCTTGTTCATGGGCAAGTTGCTCTGGAGGTCACGATTCTTCTTCGACTAGGAAACGCGTATGTAGTGTAAGTGTTCCATGGTCCTGTGTCTCTATTTCCTATTTTTCGTCGTAGTGTCCCTTACAGGATGTCTCAGCTCATTTTCCATGGAAACTGTTTTCGTTGCTATGGACCTGCCTTTGTATCTTTCATAGGCCTATGGAATCGACTCACACGTCGGACGGTGGTGTCATCTGGGAACAGGCCGACTGGAAAGCCTCTGTTGGAAAGCCATATAGATTCCGTATGATACCACGTGCGATAGGAGACGTCAAGATCAGCTGCTTAGGTGTTTTTTTTTTGGTTTTTTGAGCGCATTGCGCTCCCTGGGGATGTTTTTCACTCTGGGGCCTCCTAATGTGAGGAGAGCCAGTCCCCATGCGAGGTTTGCTTGCTTGTCGTGTGGGCTCTTACCTGTGTTCGGGATCCTGTTCTTCGGTTTCGAGTGCCTGGGGCCTAGATCTTGTTTGGAGTCGGTGCTTTGTGTTTGTGGTTTGTCAGTGGCGCGAACCTGAGGATTCCTCTCCAGTGCTGAACATGGATCTTGGGGTACTTCTGGAGTCTCCCCAGGGAGTCCGTCCTCGTCTCGAAGTGGGGCATGCACGTGCGCTTTCCTCCCCGAGCTGCAGCAGTGTCACGCTTCCCTTCGCGTGGTTCAAGGTATCTGTGGCTTTCCCTCGAGGCTTTCCCACGAGGTTTTTCCCACGAGGCTTTCCCACAGGGCTCTCCCACATGCCACCGAGATGTGAGTCGATCCTCGGCTAGAAAGTCGAGGCAGTGCAGGGAAATCAGGTTTCCCTGGAATGGACTGAGACATCTGGGGACTCTGGGAAGGTGGCACGACCCTGGAGTTCCTCTCGCCTTTTCCTGTGGAGAGCGCCTCGTCTTGAGATGCGACGGGAACGCCGGGAATTCTTTCCCGACCACGCAGGAAAGGATCCCTCCTCTCGAGCTAGGAGGCAGAAACGGGGCTCCTCTGGATGGGAGACTCTCGTGCTTCCTCTCGAGTGGAGACGGGTATGTCGGGGAACTTCTTGAGTGCAGCAAGGGTGTGAAGGGACCTTTGCAGTTCCAAAGGTTAGGTGTGATTAGCCTCGAGACGCCTCAGCGGAAATGGGCCTCATCTCGCCTGGAGGGGAGAACCTCCTGGATTTTCTCGAGTTGGGCAGGTGCTCTCGACTTACGACGGGGACCTCAGGGACCCGCTCTGGTGGCCTCAGGAAAGGCAGTCCCCATTGCGAGTTGCTCGGGGGCCTCTCGGGATTCCCCTCGTCGATGCCGGGGACTAAGACCTTGTGTGGAGTCGGTGCCGGAACCTTAGGATTCCCCTCCAGTGCTGACATGGATCTTGGGGTACTTCTGGAGTCTCCCCAGGGGAGTCAGTCCTCGTCTCGAGTGGGGCATGCACGTGCGCATTTCCTCCCGAGCTGGTAGCAGCAGTGTCACAGCTTCCCTTCGCGTGGATCAAGGGATCTGTGGCTTTCCCTCGAGGCTTTCCCACGAGGCTTTTCCCACGAGGCTTTCCCACAGGGCTGTCCCACGTGCCACCGTGGATGTGAGTCGATCCTCGGCTTGAAAGTCGAGGCAGTGCAGGGAAAACAGGTTTCCCTGGAATGGACTGAGACATCTGGGGGACTCTGGGAATGGTGGCACGACCCTGGAGTTCCTCTCGGCCTTTCCTGTGGAGAGCGCCTCCTCTTGAGATGCGACGGGAACGCCCGGGAATTCTTTCCCGACCACGCAGGGAAAGGATCCTCCTCTCGAGCTAGGAGGCTGGAAACGGGGCTCCTCTGGATGTTGGGGCGGAACTTCTCGTGCTTCCTCTCGAGTGGAGACGGGTATGTCAGGGGAACTTCTTGAGTTGCAGCAAGGGTGTGAAGGACCGTTTGGATAGTTCCAGAGCTTAGGTGTGATTAGCCTGCAGATCGCCTCAGTCGGAAATGGGCCTCATACTCGCCTGGAGGGGAGAACCTCCTGGAATTTCTCGAGTTGCAGCAGGTGCTCTCGAACTTACGACTGGGACCTCAGGGACCCGCTCTTGGTGGCCTCAGGAAAGGCCAGTCCCCATGCGAGTTGCTCGGGGGCCTTCTTCGGGATTCCCCTCCACGTCGAATGCCGGGGCCTAAGATCTTTGTGGTGGAGTCGGTGCCGGGAACCTGAGGATTTCCTCTCCAGTGCTGACATGGATCTTGGGTACTTCTGGAGTCTCCCAGGGGAGTCAGTCCTCGTCTCGAGTGGGGCATGCACGTGCGCTTTCCTCCCGAGCTGTAGCAGCAGTGTCATGCTTCCCTTCGTCGTGGATCAAGGGATCTGTGGCTTTCCTCGAGGCTTTCCCACGAGGCTTTCCCACGAGGCTTTCCCATAGGGCTGTCCCAACGTGCCACCGTGGTGTGAGTCGATCCTCGGCTTGAAAGTCGAGGCAAGTGCAAGGGATAAACAGGTTTCCCTGGAATGGTACTGAGACATCTGGGGACTCTCGGGATTGGTTGGCACGACACCTGGAGTTCCTCTCGCCTTTCCTGTGGAGAGGCCCTCCTCTTGAGATGCGACGGGAACGCGGGGAATTCTTTCCCGACACGCAGGGAAAGGATCCTCCTCTCGAGCCTAGGAGGCGGAAACGGGCTCACTCTGGATGTGGGCAGGAACTCTCGTGCTTCCTCTCGAGTGGAGACGGGTATATCGGGGAACTTCTTGAGTTGCAGCAAGGGTGTGAAGGACCTTTGGAAGTTCCAGATGGTTAGGTGTGATTAGCCTCGAGACGCCTCAGCGGAAATGGGCCTCATCTCGCTTGGAGGGGAGAACCTCCTGGATTTTCTCGAGCTTGCGGCAGGTTGCTCTCGACTTACGACGGGGACCTCAGGGACCGCTCTGGTGGCCTCAGGAAAGGCCAGTCCCCATGCGAGTTGCTCGGGGGCCTCTCGGGATTCCTCTCCCGTTGATGCTGGGGCCTAAAACCTTGGTGTGGAGTCAGGTGCCGTAACCTGAGGCATTCCTCTCCAGTGCTGAACATGGATCTTGGGTACTTCTGGAGTCTCGCCCAGGGGAGTCAGTCCTCGTCTCGAGTGGGGGCATGCACGTGCGCTTTCCTCCCGAGCTGTAGCAGCAGTGTCAGTGCTTCCCTTCGCGTGGATCAAGGATCAGGGACTTTCCTAGGAGGCTTATCCTACGAGGCTTTCCCACTGAGGCTTTCCCACAGGGCTGTCCCACGTGCCACGTGGTGTGAGTCGATCCTCGGCTTGAAAGTCGAGGCAGTGCAGGGAAAACAGGTTTCCCTGGAATGGACTGAGACATCTGGGGACTCTGGAATGGTGGCACGACCCTGGAGTTCCTCTCGCCTTTCCTGTGGAGAGGCGCCTCCTCTTGAGAATGCGACGGAACGCCGGGAATTCTTTCCCGACCACGCAGGGAAAGGATCCCTCCTCTCGAGCTAGGAGGCGGAAACGGGGCTCCTCTGGATGTGGCCGGGACTCTCGTGCTTCCTCTCGAGTGGAGACGGGTATGTCGGGGAACTTCTTGAGTTGCAGCAAGGGTGTGAAGGATCCCTTTGGAAAGTTCCAGATGTTAGATGTGATTAGCCTCGAGACGCCTCAGCGGAAATGGGCCTCATCTCGCCTGGAGGGGAGAACCTCCTGGATTATCTCGAGTTGTCGGCAGGTGCTCTCGACTTACGACGGGGACCTCAGGGACCCGCTCTAGGTGGCCTCAGGAAAGGCCAGTCCCCATGCGAGTTGCTCGGGGGCTTCTTCGGGATCCTCTCCTCGTCGATGCCTGGGCCTAAGACTCTTGTGTGGAGTTCGGTGCCGGAACCTGAGGATTCCTCTCCAGTGCTGACATGGATCTTGGGGTACTTCTGGAGTCTCCCCAGGGAGTCAGTCCTCGTCTCGAGTGGGGGCATGCACGTGCGCTTTCCTCCCGAGCTGTAGCAGCAGTGTCCATGCTTCCCTTCGCGTGGATCAAGGGATCTAGTGGCTTTCCCTCGAGGCTTTCCCACGAGGCTTTCCCACGAGGCTTTTCCCATAGGGCTGTCCCACGTGCCACCGTGGTGTGAGTCGATCCTCGGCTTGAAAGTCGAGGCAGTGCAGGGAAAACAGGTTTTCCCTGGAATGGACTGAGACATCTGGGGGACTCTGGGAATGGTGGCACGACCCTGGAGTTCCTCTCGCCTTTCCTGTGGAGAGCGCCTCCTCTTGAGATGCGACGGGAACGCCGGGAATTCTTTCCCGACCACGCAGGGAAAGGATCCCTCCTCTCGAGCTAGGAGGCGGAAACGGGGCTCCTCTGGATGTGGGCGGAACTCTCGTGCTTCCTCTCGAGTGGAGACGGGTATGTCGGGGAACTTCTTGAGTTGCAGCAAGGGTGTGAAGGACCCTTTGGAAGTTCCAGAGGTTAGGTGTGATTAGCCTCGAGACGCCTCAGCGGAAATGGGCCTCATCTCGCCTGGAGGGGAGAACCTCCTGGATTTTCTCGAGTTGCGGCAGGTTGCTCTCGACTTACGACGGGGACCTCAGGGACCGCTCTGGTGGCCTCAGGAAAGGCCAGTCCCCATGCGAGTTGCTCGGGGGCCTCTCGGGATTCCTCTCCCGTCGATGCCGGGGCCTAAGATCTTGTGTGGAGTCGGTGCCTGAACCTGAGGATTCCTCTCCAGTGCTGACATGGATCTTGGGTACTTCTGGAGTCTCCCCAGGGGAGTCAGTCCTCGTCTCGAGTGGGGGCATGCACGTGCGCTTTCCTCCCGAGCTGTAGCAGCAGTGTCACGCTTCCCTTCGCGTGGATCAAGGGATCTAGGGCTTTCCCAACGAGGCTTTCCCACGAGGCTTTCCCACGAGGCTTTCCCACAGGGCTGTCCCACGTGCCACCGTGGTGTGAGTCGATCCTCGGCTTGAAAAGTCGAGGCAGTGCAGGGAAAACAGGTTTCCCTGGAATGGACTGAGACATCTGGGGACTCTGGGAATGGTGGCACGACCCTGGAGTTCCTCTCGCCTTTCCTGTGGAGAGCGCCTCCTCTTGAGATGCGACGGGAACGCCGGGAATTCTTTCCCGACCACGCAGGGAAAGGATCCCTCCTCTCGAGCTATGGAGCGGAAACGGGGCTCCTCTGGATGTGGCCGGGACTCTCGTGCTTCCTCTCGAGTGGAGACGGGTATGTCGGGGAACTTCTTGAGTTGCAGCAAGGGTGTGAAGGACCCTTTGGAAGTTCCAGATGTTAGATGTGATTAGCCTCGAGACGCCTCAGCGGAAATGGGCCTCATCTCGCCTGGAGGGGAGAACCTCCTGTATTTTCTCGAGTTGCGCAGGTGCTCTCGACTTACGACGGGGACCTCAGGGACCCGCTCTAGGTGGCCTCAGGAAAGGCCAGTCCCCATGCGAGTTGCTCGGGGCTCTCGGGATTCCTCTCCCGTCGATGCCGGGCCTAAGATCTTGTGTGGAGTCGGTGCCGGAACCTGAGGATTCCTCTCCAGTGCTGACATGGATCTTGGGGTACTTCTGGAGTCTCCCCAGTGGGAGTCAGTCCTCGTCTCGAGTGGGGGCATGCACGTGCGCTTTCCTCCCGAGCTGTAGCAGCAGTGTCACGCTTCCCTTCGCGTGGATCAAGGGATCTGTGGCTTTCCTCGAGGCTTTCCCACGAGGCTTTCCCACAGGGCTGTCCCACGTACCACCGTGGTGTGATTCGATCCTCCGGCTTGAAAGTCGAGGCAGTGCAGCGGAAAACAGGTTTCCCTGGAATGGACTGAGACATCTGCGGGACTCTGGGAATGGTGGCACGACCCTTGAGTCCCTCTCGCCTTTCAGGTGTAGAGCGCCTCCTCTTGAGATGCAACGGGAACGCCGGGAATTCTTTCCCGACCCTGCAGGGAAAGGATCCCACCTCTCGAGCTAGGAGGCGTAACGGGGCTCCTCTGGATGTGGGCGGGACGCTCGTGCTTCCTCTCGTGTGGAGACAGGTATACCGGGAACTTCTTGCGTTGCAGGAAGGGTGTGAAGGACCCTTTGGAAGTTCCAGAGGGTAGGTGTGATTAGGCTCGAGACGCCCTCAGCAGAAAGGAGCCTCAACTCGCCTGGAGGGAGAACCTCCTGGATTTTCTCGAGTTGCTGCAGGTGCTCTCGACATACGACGGGAATCTCAGGGACCCGCTTCTGGTGGCCTCAGGAAAGGCCAGTCCACATGCACGTTGCTCGGGGGCCTCTCGGATTCCTCTCCCATCGATGCCGGGACCTAAGACCTTGTGTGGAGTCGGTGCCTGAACCTGAGGATTCCTCTCCAGTGCTGACATGGATCTTGGGTTACTTCTGGAGTCTCCCCAGGGGAGTCAGTCCTCGTCTCGTGTGGGGGCATGCAGTTGCGCTTTCCTTCAGAGCTGTAGCAGCAGTGTCACGCTTCCCTTTCGCGTGGATCAAGGAATCTGTGGCTTTCCCTCGAGGTTTTCCCACGAGGCTTTCCCACGAGGCTTTCCCACGAGGCTTTCCCACAGGGCTGACCCACGTGTCACCGTCGTGTGAGTCGATCCTCGGCTTGAAAGTCGAGGCAGTGCAGGGAAAACAGGTTTCCCTGGAATGGACTGAGACATCTGGGGGACTCTGGGAATGGTGGCACGACACTGGAGTTCCTCTCGCCTTTCCTGTGGAGATCGCCTCCTCTTGAGATGCGAGGGGAATGCCGGGAATTCTTTCCCGACCACGCAGTGAAAGGATCCCTCCTCTCGAGCCATGAGGCTGAAACGAGGCTCCTCTGGATGTGGTGGGACTCTCGTGCTTCCTCTCGACTGGAGACAGGTATGTCGGGGAACTTCTTTAGTTGCAGCTAGGGTTTGAAGGCCCGTTTGTTAGTTCCAGACGCTTGTTGATAAGCCTCGAGACGCCTCATCGGATATGGGCCACATCTCGCCTGGAGGGGAGAACCTCCTGGATTTTCTCGAGTTGCAGCAGGAGCTCTCGACTTACGACTTGGACCTCAGAGACCCGCTCTGTTGGCCTCATGAAAGGCCAGTCCCCATGCAAGTTGCTCGGGGCACTCTCCACAGGAAACGCGAGAGGAAGTCCAGTGTCGTGCCACCATTCCCAGAGTCCCACAGATGTCTCAGTCCATTCCAGGGAAACCTGTTTTCCTTGCACTGCCTTGACTTTCAAGCCTAGGATCGACTCACACCACGGTGGCACGTGGGACAGCCCACTGGGAAAGCCTCGTGGGAAAGCCTCGTGGGAAAGCCTCGAGGGAAAGCCACAGATTCCTTGATCCACGCGAAGGGAAGCATGACACTGCTAGGGACCCACTCCCCTGGGGAGTCACTCTGGTGGCCTCAGGAAAGGCCAGTCCCCATGCGAGTTGCTCGGGGGCCTCTCGGGATTCCTCTCTCGTCGATGCCGGGGCCTAAGATCTTGTTTGGAGTCGGTGCCGGAACCTGAGGATTTCTGTCCAGTGCTGACATGGATCTTGGGGTACTTCTGGAGTCTCCCCAGGGGAGTCAGTCCTCGTCCCGAGTGGGGGCATGCACGTGCGCTTTCCTCCAGAGCTGTAGCAGCAGAGTCTCGCTTCCCTTCGCGTGGATCAAGGGATCTGTGGCTTTCCCTCGAGACTTTACCACGAGGCTTTCCCACGGGGCTTTCCCATAGGGCTGTCCCACGTGCCACCGTGGTGTGAGTCGATGCTCGGCTTGAAATTCGAGGCAGTGCAGGGAAAACACATTTCCCTGGAATGGACTGAGACATCTGTGGGACTCAGGTAATGGTGTCACGACCCTGGAGTTCCCCTCGTCTTTCCTGTCGAAAGCGCCTCCTCTTGAGATGCGACCGGAACGCCGGGAATTCTTTCCCGAACACGCAGGGAAAGGATCCCTCCTCTCGAGCTAGGAGGCGGGCACGGGGCTCCTCTGGATGTGGCCGGGACTCTCGAGCTTCCTCTCGAGTGGAGACGGGTATGTCGGGGAACTTTTTTAGTTGCAGTAAGGATGTGAAGGACCCTTTGTAAGTTCCAGAGTTTAGGTGTGATTGGCCTCGAAACGCCTCAGTGGAAATGGGCCTCATCTCGCCTGGAAGGGAGAACCTCCAGGATTTTTCTCGAGTTGCGATAGGTGCTCTCGACTTACGACGGGGACCTCAGGTACCTGCTCTGGTGGCCTTTGGAAAAGTCCAATCCCTATGCGAGTTGCTCGGGGCCTCTCGGGATTCCTCTCCGTCGATGCCGGGGCCTACGATCTCGTGTGGAGTGGGTGCCGGAACCTGAGGATTCCTCTCCAGTGCTGACATGGATGTTGGGGTACTTCTGGAGTCTCCCCAGGGGAGTCAGTCCTCGTCTCGAGTGGGGGCATGCACGTGCGATTTCCTCCCGAGCTGTAGCAGCATTGTCGCGCTTCCCTTCGGGTGGATCAAGGGTTATGTGGCTTTCCCTTGAGGCTTTCACACGAGGCTTTCCCACGAGGCTTTCCCACAGGGCTGTCCCACGTGCCATCGCGGTGTGAGTCAATCCTCGGCTTGAAAGTCGAGGCAGTGCAGGGAAACAGGTTTCCCTGGAATGGCCTGAGACATCTGGGGGACTCTGGGAATGGTGGCAAGACCCTGGAGTTCCTCTCGCCATTCCTGTGGTTGCGCCTCCTCTTGAGATGCGAGGGGAACGCCGGGAATTCTTTCCGGATAACGCAGGGAAAGGATCCTTCCTCTCGAGCTATGAGGCTGAAACGGGCTCCTCTGGATGTGGGGCAAGAATCTCGTGCTTCCTCTCGAGTGGAGAGGGGTATTTCGGGGAACTTCTTGAGTTGCAGCTAGGGTTTGAAGGCCCGTTTGTTAGTTCCAGACGCTTTGTTGATTAGCCCTCAAGATGCCTCATCGGATATGGGCCATCATCTCGCCTGGAGGGGAGAACCTCCTGGATTTTCTCGAGTTGCAGCAGGAGCTCTCGACTTACGACTTGGACCTCAGAGAACCCGCTCTGGTGGCCTCATGAAAGGCCAGTCCCCATGTAAGTTGCTCGGGGCTTCTCGGGATTCCTCTCCCGTCGATGCCGGGGCCTAAGACTTTGTGTGGAATCGGTGCCGGAAACCTGAGGATTCCTCTCCAGTGCTGCAATGGATCTTGGGGTATTTCTGCAGTCTCCCCAGGGGAGTCAGTCCTCGTCTCGAGTGGGGGCATGCACGTGTGCTTTCCTCCCCAGCTGTAGCAGCACTGTCATGCTTCCCTTCTCGTGGATCAAGGGATCTGTTGGCTTTCCCTCGAGGCTTTCCCACGAGGCTTTCCCACGAGGCTTTCCCAGTGGGCTGTCCCACGTGCCCACCGTGGTGTGAGTCGATCTTCGGCTTGAAAGTCGAGGAAGTGCAAGGAAAACAGGTTTCCCCTGGAATGGACTGAGACATCTGGGGGACTCTGGGACTGGTGTCACGACACTGGAGTTCCTCTCGTGTTTCCTGTGGAGAGTGCCTCCTCTTGAGACGCGACGGGAACGCCGGGAATTCTTTCCCGACCACGCAGGGAAAGGATCCCTCCTCTTGACCAAGGAGGCGGAAACGGGCCTCCTCTGGATGTGGGCAGAACTCTCGTGCTTCCTCTCGAGTGGAGACGGGTATATCGGGGAACTTCTTGAGTTGCAGCAAGGGTGTGAAGGACCCTTTGGAAGCTCCAGAGGTTAGGTGTGATTAGCCTCGAGACGCCTCAGCAGAAATGGGCCTCATCTCGCCTGGAGGGAGAACCTCCTGAATTTTCTCGAGTTGCGGCAGGTGCTCTCGACTTAGGACGGGGACCTCAGGGACCAACTCTGGTGGCCTCAGGAAAGGCCAGTCCCCATGCGAGTTGCTCAGGGGGCCTCTCGGGATTCCTCTCTCGTCGATGCCGGGGCCTAAGATCTTGTGTGGAGTCGGTGCCGGAACCTGAGGATTCCTCTCCAGTGCTGACATGGATCTTGGGGTACTTCTGGAGTCTCCCCAGGGGATTCAGTCCTCCTCTCGAGTGGGGGCATGCACGTGCGCTTTCCTCCCAAGCTGTAGCAGCAGTGTCACGCTTCCCTTCGCGTGGATCAAGGGATCTGGGGCTTACCCTCAAGGCTTTCACATGAGGCTTTCCCACAGGGCTGTCCCACGTGCACCGTGGTGTGAGTCGATCCTCGGCTTGAAAATCGAGGCAGTGTAGGGAAAACAGGTTTCCATGGAATGGACTGAGACATCTGGGGGACTCTAGGATTGGTGCCACGACCCTGGAGATCCTCTCTCCTTTCCTGTGGAGGGCGCCTCCTCTTGAGATACGACGGGAACGCCGGGAATTCTTTCTCGAGCACACAGGGAAAGGATCCCTCCTCTCGAGCTAGGAGGCGGAAACGGGGCTCCTCTGGATGTGGCCGGGACTCTCGTGCTTCCTCTCGAGTGGAGACGGGTATGTCGGGGAACTTCTTAAGTTGCAGCAAGGGTGTGAAGGACCCTTTGAAAGTTCCAGAATTTAGGTGTGATTAGCCTCGAGACGCCTCAGCGGAAATGGGCCTCATCTCGCCTGGAGGGAAGAAACGCCTGGATTTTCTCGAGTTGTGGCAGCTGCTCTCGTCTTAAGGCGGGCCTCAGGAACCCGCTCTGGTGGCCTCAGGAAAGGCCAGTCCCCATGCGAGTTGCTCGGGAGCCTCTCGGGATTCCTCTCCCGTCGATGCCGTGGCCTGTTTGGAGTCGGTGCCGGAACCTGAGGATTCCTCTCCAGTGCTGACATGGATCTTGGGGTAATTCTGGAGTCTCCCCAGTGGAGTCAGTCCTCGTCTCGAGTGGAGGCATCCACGTGCGCTTTCCTCCCGAGCTGTAGCAGCAGTGTCGCTCTTCCCTTCCCGTGGATCAAGGGATCTTTGGCTTTTCCTCGAGGCTTTCCCACGAGGCTTTCTCACAGGGCTGTCCCTCATGCCACCGTGGTGTGAGTCGGTCCTCCGCTTGAAAGTCGAGGCGGTGCACGGAAAACAGGTTTCCCTGGAATGGACTGAGACATCTGGGGGACTCTGGGAATGGTGGCACGACCCTGGAGTTCCTCTCGCCTTTCCTGTGGAGAGCGCCTCCTCTTGAGATGCGACGGGAACGCCGGGAATTCTTTCCCGACCACGCAGTGAAAGGATCCCTCTTCTCGACCTAGGAGGCGGAAACGGGGCTCCTCTGGATGTGCGGACTCTCGTGCTTCCTCTCGAGTGGAGACGCGTATGTCGGGGAACTTCTTGAGTGGAAGAAGTAAGGTGTGAAGGACCCTTTGGAAGTTTCAGAGTTTAGGTGTCATTAGCCTTGAGACGCCTCAGTGGAAATGGGCCTCATCTCGCCTGGAGGGAGAACCTCCTGGATTTTCTCGAGTTGCGGCAGGTGCTCTCGACTTACGACGGGGACCTCAGGACCGCTCTGGTGGCCTCAGGAAAGCCAGTCCCCATGCGAGTTGCTCGGGGCCTCTCGGGATTCCTCTCCCGTCGATGCCGGGGCCTAGATTTGTGTGGAGTGGTGCCGGAACCTGAGGATTCCTCTCCAGTGCTGACATGGATGTTGGGGTACTTCTGGAGTCTCCCAGGGGAGTCAGTCCTCGTCTCGAGTGGGGGCATGCACGTGCGATTTCCTCCCGAGCTGTAGCAGCATTGTCGCGCTTCCTTCGGGTGATCAAGGGTTTAGTGGCTTTCCCTTGAGGCTTTTCGAGGCTTTCCCACGAGGCTTTTCCCACAGGGCTGTCCCACGTGCCATCGCGTGTGAGTCAATCCTCGGCTTGAAAAGTCGAGGCAGTGCAGGGAAACAGGTTTCCCTGGAATGGCCTGAGACATCTGGGGGACTCTGGGAATGGTGGCAAGACCCTGGAGTTCCTCTCGCCATTCCTGTTGTTGCGCCTCCTCTTGAGATGCGAGAGGGGAACGCCGGGAATTCTTTCCGGATAACGCAGGGAAAGGATCCTTCCTCTCGAGCTATGAGACTGAACGGGCTCCTCTGGATGTGGGCAAGAATCTCGTGCTTCCTCTCGAGTGGAGAGGGGTATTTCGGGAACTCCTTGAGTTGCAGCTAGGGTTTGAAGGGCCGTTTTGTTAGTTCCAGACGCTTGTTGATTAGCCTCAAGATGCCTCATCGGATATGGGCCATATCTCGCCTGGAGGGGAGAACCTGCTGGATTTTCTCGAGTTGCAGCAGGAGCT
>NW_017191857.1:0-10581 GCF_001704415.2 Capra hircus
CCAGCCAGCCTCAGGACTCTGGAGAACGGGAGGCGTCTCCGCCACCATTGACGTCAATAGGGTTTGGGTGGGTAGATGGAGGGTGCCGCCCCTGCCTATTTCCAAGCAGAGACCCTGGACGGAGTCCCGTGGAGCGAGTGGGCTTTTCCTGGCACGGCTGTGCCCTGGACCGCCAAGATCCCCGTTGGGGTGGGCGGGCAGTTCTGGGGCTTTGGTTTGTGGCCCTCCCTCGCGCGGGGGCGGGGGGTGGGTTCAACCCCGAGTGATCAATCAGGGGCCCTCAGCAGTGCCAAGGGAACTCACCGCCCAGGAAAAGCCCCTAGGTCCTTTGAATTGGCACCAAACGCCCCTTTCCAGCCTGCCTTGCTCTGAGATTTCCCGCCTTTTCACATTCCACAGGTCCCTGGTCCTCGACTGTCCCCGCTGGCTCCTCGAGGCATTCCGGGACACCAGACGCTCTCTCCAGCGCCTCACCTAGATCCCTCGCTGTCCTCGCCTCCGTTTCCCCATGTCCCTCCCAACTCTCCGTGGGCTCTTGGCATCCTTTCCCTACAGCAGTCCCAGAGTGCCACCCCGAGGGCTTTGAGTTGCCTGGAGCCCAAGCTCCGGCCAGAGACCTGAGGGGCCAGCGTCTGGACTGGCAGCTAATGCCATTTGGGGCTTTTCTCACGTGGAGCCTGAGGCCCGCACCTCTGCGGGCAACCCCCCAGCGAGAGTGCCCTGGAGATACCTGCCAAGGGACAGTGTATCCCCTACTGTGGGGAAGGAGGTTCCTGTTTTCCCTGCACTGGTTCGACTTTCACGCCGAGGATCGACTCACACCATGGTGGCAAGTGGAATAGCCCTGGTGGGAAAGCCTCATGGGAAAAGACTCCAGGGAAAGCCACAGATTCCTTGATCCACGAGAAGGGAAGCGTGACACTGCTGCTACCGCTCGGGATGAAAGCGCACGTGGCATGACCCCACTCGAGCCGAGGACTGACGCAAGCTTGGGAGACTCCAGAAGTACGCCCAAGATCCATGTTAGCACTGGAGAGGAATCCTCAGGTTCCGGTCCCGACTCCACACAAGGTCTTAGGCCCCGGCATCGACGGGAGAGGAATCCTGAGAGGCCCCTAGCACCTCGCATGGGGACTGGCCTTTCCTGAGGTCACCAGAGAGGGTCCCTGAGGTCTCCGTCGTAACTCGAGAGCACCTGCCGCAACTCGAGAAAATCCAGGAGGTTCTCCCCTCCAGGCGAGATGAGACCCATTTCCGCTGAGGCGTCTCGAGGCTAATCACACCTAACCTTTGGAACTTCCAAAGGGTCCTTCACACCGTTGCCTGCAAGTCAAGAAGTTCTCCGACATACCCATATCCACTCGAGAGGAAGGACGAGGGTCCCGCCCATATCCAGCGGAGCCCCGTTTCCGCCTCGTAGCTCGAGAAGAGGGATCCTTTACCTTCGTCGTCGGGAAAGAATTCCCGGCCTTCCCGTCGCATCTCAAGAGGAGGCGCTCTCAACAGGAAAGACGAGAGGAACTCCAGGACCTTGCCAGCATTCCAAGAGTCCCCCAGATCTAAGTCCATTCCAGAAGAAACTGTTTTCCCTGCACTGCCTCGACGTTCACGCCGAGGATCGACTCACACCACCGTGGCACGTGGGACAGCCCTGTTGGAAAGCCTCGTGGGAAAGCCTCAATGGAAAGAGACAGATCCCTTGATCCACACGTCAGCAAGCGTGACACTGCTGCTGCAGGTCGTGAGGAAATGGCAGGTGCATGCCCCTACACGAGATGAGGACTGACTCCCCTGGTGAGACTCCAGAAGTACGGAAAGATTCATGTCAGCACTGGAGAGGCATCCTCAGGGTCTGGCCCCGACTCCACACAATGTCTTAGGCACCGGCATCGATGGGAGAGGAATCCCTAGAGGCCCCCTGGTAACTCACATGGGGACTGGACTTTCCTGAGGCCACCAGAGCGGGTCCCTGAGGACCCGTCGTAACTCGAGAGCACCTGCCGCAACTGGGTAAAATCCAGGAGTTTCTCCCCTCCAGGCGGGATGAGGCCCATTTCCTCTGAGGTGTCTGGAGGCTCATCACACCTAACCTCTGGAAATTAAAAAGGGTCCTTGCTGCAACTCAAGAAGTTCCCCGACATACCCGTCTCCACACGAGAGGAAGCACGAGGGTCCCGCCCACATTCAGAGGAACCCCGTTTCCGAGATGAAGGATCCTATCCTGCTTAGTCAGGAAAGATTTTTCGGTGTTCCCATGGCATCTCAAGAGCAAGGGTTCTCAATAGGAAAGGCGAGAGGAACTCCAGGGTCGTGCCACCATTTCAAGAGTACCCCAGATGTCTCAGTCCATTTCAGAGGAACCCGTTTTCCCAGCACTGCCTGGACTTTCACGCCGAGGATCCACTCACACCCATGGTGGCATGTGGGACAGCCCTGTGAGAAAGCCTCGAGGGAAAGCCACAGATCCCTTGATCCCCGCGACGGGAAGCGTGACACATCTGCTACACTGTCCCTGAGGTCACGGTCGTATGTCGAGAGTACCTGCCGCAACTCGAGAAAATCCAGGAGGTTCTCCCCTCCAGGCGAGATGAGGCCCATTTTCTCTGCGGCGTCTCGAGAGAAATCACACCTAAACTCTAGAACTTCCAAAGTGTCCTAAACACCCTTGCTAAAACTCAAGAAGTTCCCCGACATACCCGTCTCCACTCCAGAGGAAGCACGAGGGTCCGGCCACCGCCAGAGGAGCTCCGTTTCCGCCTCCAAGCTCGAGATGAGGGATCCTTCCCTGCTTCCTCGGGAAAGAATTCCCGACGTTTCGACGCATCTGAAGAGGAGGTGCGCTGCACAGGAAAGGCGAGAGGAACTCATGGGTCGTGCCACCATTCCAAGAGTCCCCAGATGTCTCAGTCCATTCCAGAGGATCCTGTTTTCCCTGCACTGCCTCGACTTTCAAGCCGAGGATCGACTCACACCACGGTGGCACGTGGGACAGCCCTGTGGGAAAGTCTCGAGGGAAAGCCATAGATCCCTTGATCCACGTGAAGGGAAGCGGGACACTGTTGCTACAGCTCGAGAGGAAAGCGCACGTGCAAGCCCCCACTCGAGACGAGGACTTTCTCCCCTGGGGAGACTCCAGAAGTCCCCCAAGCTCCATGTCAGACCTGGAGAGGAATCCTCAGGTTCCGGCACCGACTCAACACAAGGTCTTAGGCCGTAGCATCGACGGGAGAGGAATCCCGACAGGCCCCCGAGGAACTCGCATGGGGACTGGCCTTTGCTGAGGCCACCAGAGCGGGTCCCTGAGGTCCCCGTCGTAAGTTGAGAGCACCTGCCGCAACTCGAGAAAATCCAGGAGGTTCTCCCCTCCAGGCGAGATGAGGCTCATTTCCGCTGAGGCGTCTCGAGGCTAATCACACCTAAACTCTGGAACTTCAAAAGGGTCCTTCACACCCTTGCTGCAACTCAAGAAGTTCCCCGACATACCCATCTCCACTCGAGAGGAAGCACGAGAGCCCCGCCCACATCCAGAGGAGCCCCGTTTCCACCTCCTAGCTCGAGAGGAGGGATCCTTTCCCTGCGTGGTAGGGAAAGAATTCCCGGCGTTCCCGTCGCATCTCAAGAGGAGGCACTCTCCACAGAAAAGGCGAGAGGAACTCCAAGGTCGGGGCAACATTCCCAGAGTCCCCCAGATGTCTCAGTCCATTCCAAGGAAACCTGTTTTCTCTGCACTGTCTTGACTTTCAAGCCGAGGATCGACTCACACCACGATGGCCCGTGGGACAGCCCTGTGGGAAAATCTCGTGGGAAACCCTCGTGGGAAAGGGTCAAGTTCAAGTTCAAGTTCAAGTTCAAGCTCAAGATCAAGTTGAAGTTCAAGTTCAAGTTCAAGTTCAAGATCACGATCACGTTCAAGTTCAAGTTCAAGTTCAAGGCCAAGGTCAAGGTCAAGGTCAAGTTCAAGTTCAAGGGCAAGGCAAGGCAAGGCCTAGCCCACGGCCAAGACAAGGGCAAGGGCAACGCCAAGGGCAAGGCCAAGGCCCAGGCCAAGGCAAAGGCCTAGGCCACCAAAGCGAAGCCCAAACCCCGTAACGCCTGACAGAAGGCAGAAGCCACTATGCCCCCTGTGCAGAGGAAGCCACTGAAGGCAGCAAGGCCACAGAGATCCCAGACTCCCATTCCCACAGGAAGATGTGAGGATAAAGGGCTTCATTCCAGCACAGCACCCGCTCCCACCAACCCCCAAACCCGGCCCCCCTCCTCCGCAGCACGCCCCCTGAAACAACACTGTCTTCCCAGAAAAGAGAAGGGAGAAGCCATGTGTGTGCCAAAGGAGCAAGATGAACGAACGATGCCACACCCTCCGAATTTGGCACACCTGACGCCTCGGAACGCCGGGCCTGGCCGAAGGGTCCCCGACATTCTCGGGTGGGAGGGGGGGTCGACACGTTGGCCGACAGCCCTTGCCCGGGCCACCCGCAAATCCCCTGAGACGTGATTCGACCCCAGGGACCGAGGGCAAAATGTACCGCTTGAGGTGCTGGAGGAGCTGGAC
Organism: Capra hircus; assembly: GCF_001704415.2. Taxonomy (NCBI): domain Eukaryota; kingdom Metazoa; phylum Chordata; class Mammalia; order Artiodactyla; family Bovidae; genus Capra; species Capra hircus. The sequence goes on from NW_017191857.1 coordinate 4,553, forward strand.
GAAGCCATGTTGGGAGAGGCACACGGGCACGCTGCAGACTGCTGGCCGAGTGGGCGGGGACCCAGCAGCTCAGGGCTCTGGAGAGCAGGAGACGGCTCCGCCCCCATTGACGTCAATAGGGTTTGGGTGGGTAGATGGAGGGTGCCGCCCCTGGCCTCTTTCCAAGCAGAGACCCTGGACGGAGTCCCGTGGAGCGAGTGGGCTTTTCCCGGGCACAACTGTGCCCCGGACCGCCAAGATCCCCGTTGGGGTGGGCGGGCAGTTCGGGGGCTTTGGTTTGTGGCCCTCTCTCGCAGCGGGGGGTGGGATCAACCCCGGGTGGATCAATCAGGGGCCCTCAGCAGTGCCAAGGGAGCTCACCGCCCAGGAAACGCCCCGAGGTCCCTTTGAATTGGCCACCAACGCCCCCTTCCCCAGCCTGCCTTGCTCTGGGGTTTCCCGCCTTTTCACATTCCACAGGTCCCTGGGCCTCGACTGTCCCCCGCTGTCTCCTCCGAGGCATTCCGGGACACCGGACGCTCTCTCCAGTGCCTCCACCTAGATCCCTCGCTGTCCTCGCCTCCGTTTCCCCCCTGCACCCTCCCAAATTCCTCCGTGGGCTCTTGGCGTCATTTCCCTACAGCAGTCCCAGAGCGCCACCCCCGAGGGCTTTGAGGTGACTGGAGCCCAAGGCTCCGGCCAGAGCCCTGAGGGGCCAACGTCTGGACTGGCAGCTAATGCCATTTGGGGCTTTTCTCACGTGGAGCCTAAGGCCCGCACTTCCGCGGGGAACCCCCCAGCGTTAGTGACCTGGAGATACCCGCCCAAGGGGACAGTGTACCCCCTACTGTGGGGAAGGAGGTACCTGTTTTCCCTGCACTGGTTCGACTTTCACGCTGAGGATCGACTCACACCATGGTGGCACGTGGAAAAGCCCTGTGGGAAAGCCTCATGGGAAAGACTCGAGGGAAAGCCACAGATCCCTTGATCCACTGGACGGGAAGCATGCCACTTCTGCTACAGCTCGGGAGGAAAGCACACGTGCATGTCCCCACACGAGACGAGGACTGACTCCCCTGGGGAGACTCTAGAAGTAGCCCAAGATCCATGTCAGCACTGGAGAGGAAACCTCAGTTTCCGGCACCGACTCCACACAAGGTCTTAGGCCCCGGCATCGACGGGAGAGGAATCCCGAGAGGACCCCGAGCTACTCGCATGGGGACTGGCCTTTCCTGAGGCCACCAGAGGGGGACCCTGAGGTCCCTGTCGTAAGTCGAGAGCACCTGCCGCAACTTGAGAAAATCCAGGAGGTTCTCCCCTCCAGGCGAGATGAGGCCCATTTCCGCTGACCCGTATCGAGGCTAATCACACCTAAACTCTGGAACTTCCAAAAGGCCCTTCACACCCTTGTTGCAACTCAAGAAGTTCCCCGACATACCCGTCTCCACTCGAGAGGAAGCATGAGAGTCCCGCACACATCCAGAGGAGGCCCGTTTCCCCCTCCTATCTCGAGAGGAGGGATCCTTTCCCTGCGTGGTCAGTAAAGAATTCCCGGCGTTCCCCTAGCATCTCAAGAGGAGGCGCACTTCACAGGAAAGGCGAGAGGAACTCCAGGGTCGTGCCACCATTCCCAGAGTCCCCCAGATGTCACAGTCCATTCCAGGGAAACCTGTTTTCCCTGCACTGCCTCGACTTTCAAGCCGAGGATCGACTCACACCACGGTGGCACGTGGGACAGCCCTGTAGTAAAGCCTCGTGGGAAAGCCTCCAGGGAAAGCCTCGTGGGATAGCCTCGTGGGAAAGCCTCAAGGGATAGCAACAGATCCCTTGATCCACTCGACGGGAAGCGTGCCACTTCTGCTACAGCTCGGAAGGAAAGCACACGTGCATGTCCCCACTCGAGACGAGGACTGACTGCCCCGGGGAGACTCTAGAAGTAGCCCAAGATCCATGTCAGCACTGGAGAGGAATCCTCAGCTTCTGGCACTGACTCCACACAAGGTCTTAGGCCTCGGCATCAACGGGAGAGGAATCCGGAGAGGCCCCCGAGCAACTCACATGGGGACTGGCTTTTCCTGAGGCCACCAGAGCGGGTCCCTGAGGTCCCCGTCGTAAGTCGAGAGCACCTGCCACAACTCGAGAAAATCCAGGAGGTCCTCCCCTCCAGGCGAGATGAGGCCCATTTCCGCTGAGTCGTCTCGAGGCTTATCACACCTAAACTCTGGAACTTCCAAAGGGTCCTTCACACCCTTGCTGCAACTCAAGAAGTTCCCAGACATACCCGTCTCCACTCGAGAGGAAGCACGAGAGTCCCGCCCACATCCACAGGAGCCCCGTTTCCGCCTCCTAGCTCGAGAGGAGGGATCCTTTCCCTGCGTGGAAGGGAAAGAATTCCCGGCGTTCCCGACGCATCTCAAGAGGAGGTGCTCTCCACAGGAAAGACGAGAGGAACTCCAGGGTCGTGCCACCATTCTCAGAGTCCCCAGATGTCTCAGTCCATTCCAGCGAAACCTGTTTTCCCTGCACTACGTCGACTTTCAAGCCGAGGATCGACTCACACCACGTTGGCACGTGGGACAGCCCTGTGGGAAAGACTCGTGGGAAAGCCTCGTGGGAAAGCCTCGAGGGAAAGCCACAGATCCCTTGATCCACTCGACGGGAAGCGTGCCACTGCTGCTACAGCTCGGGAGGAAAGCGCACGTGCATGCCCCCACTCGAGACGAGGACTGACTCCCCTGGGGAGACTCCAGATGTACCCCAAGATCTATGTCAGCACTGGAGAGGAAACCTCAGGTTCTGGCACCAACTCCACACAAGGTCTTAGGCCCCGGCATCGACGGGAGAGGAATCCCGAGAGGCCCCCGAGCAACTCGCATGGGGACTGGCCTTTCCTGAGGCCACCAGAGCGGGTTGTCTTGAGTTGTATAAGCAAACCTGTTCCTTCCAAATAGAGGCTTGCAATCACACCCGCGGTGGTTGCCTCTTCTTCCCCGAGGAAGTCTTTCTTTCCCCACATGCTGTGAACTCCCTGTCCCAACCTCCAAGAATAGCGGCTTCTTGCCATTCCTTTCTTAGAGGCAGTTATCCCTGAGCTTGGGGCCGTAGTGAGTAGCCCCACACTCACAGGGAAAGGCAAAGACTCCTCCATACATCCGCTCTATCCCCTTTGCTCGGGAGGAGAGCTCTAGTGAGCCTAGGTCTTTCAGGAAAATTCTTGGCTTGGACAGGATCTCACCCTGTTTGTCAACCTGCATACCCAACCAGGGGCCACAGAGCACCTGTTTCAGTAAAGTGGGCCCTGAAAGTGTGCAGCCTAGCAAGAGCTTGAAAATCCATTCATTTGCTGTTTTTGTACCTCTGACAGAGCGAGCTTGGCTCCACCCTTTGGCAGTGAGGAGAAAAGAGGCATGACACCCTCCCCAAGGGGACATGGGGCCTACTTCGAGAGGAAAGGCCCCTTGTGGAGTTGAGGCCGGGAAGGCGCACAGTCGTGTCAAACACACTCCCACTGCTGGCTTCTTCATGGGCTATCAGCTAGGAATGTCTTTACAATGATCACAAAGGGAAGGGGAGATACAGGGCCCTACCTCAGGACCTCCGGTGCTCTGAGCAAATCTGGAGGTCTAGCGTTGTTGGTCAAGGTCAAGGTCAAGTTCAAGTTCAAAGTCAAGTTCAAGTTCAAGTTCAAGGTCAGGGTCAAGTTCAAGTTCAAAGGTTAAGGTCAAGTTCAAGGTCAAGTTCAAGGTCCCAAGGTCAAGTTCAAGGGCAAGTTCAAGGGCAAGGGCAAGTTAAGGCCAAGTCCAAGGGCAAGGGCAAGGGCAACGCCAAGGGCAAGGCCAAGGCCCAGGCCAAGGCAAAGGCCAACGCCCCCAAAGCGAAGCCCAAACCCGGTAACGCCTGACAGAAGGCAGAAGCCACTAGGGCCCCTGTGCAGAGGAAGCCACTGAAGGCAGCAAGGCCACAGAGCTCCCCGACTCCCATTCCCACAGGAAGATGTGAGGATAAAGGGCCTCATCCCAAAACAGCACCCGCTCCAACCACCTCCCAACCCCGGCCCTCGCCCCCCTCAGCGCGCCCCCTGAAACAACACTGTCTTCCCAGAAAAGAGAACGGAGAAGCCATGTGTGTGCCAAAGGAGCAAGATGAACGAACGATGCCACGCCCTCCGACTTTGGGCACACCTGACGCCTAGGAACCCCGGGCCTGGGAGATGGGTCCCCACCGTACTCGGACGGGGGCGGGTCGACACGTTGGCCCGAGAGCCTTTGCCCGGGCCACCCGCAAATTCCCCTGAGACGTGATCCGACCCCAGGGACCGAGGGCAAACGTACCGCTTGAGGTGCTGGAGGAGCCGGACAAAGCCATGGTGGGAGAGGCACACGGGCACGCTGCAGACTGCTGGCCGAGTGGGCGGGGACCAAGCAGCTCAGGACTCTGGAGAGCGGGGAGGCGGCTCTCGCCCCATTGACGTCAATAGGGTTTGGGTGGGTAGATGGAGGGTGCCGCCCCTGGCCTCTTTCCAAGCAGAGACCCTGGACGGAGTCCCGTGGAGCGAGTGGGCTTTTCCCGGGCATGGCTGTGGCCCGGACTGCCAAGATCCTCGTCGGGGTGGGGCGGGCACTTCGGGGGCTTTGGTTTGTGGCCCTGCCTCGCCGAGGGGGGTGGGATCAACCCAGGGTGGATCAATCAGGGGCCCTCAGCAGTGCCAAGGGAGCTCACCACCTAGGAAACGCCCCTAGGTCCCTTTGAACTGGCCGCCCACGCCCCCTTCCCCAGCCTGCCTTGCTCTGGGGTTTCCCCGCCTTTTCACATTCCACAAGTCCCTGGGCCTTGACTGTTCCCCGCTGGGTCATCCAAGGCATTCCCAGGACACCGGACGCTCTCTCCAGTGCCTCCACCTAGATCCCTCGCTGTCCTCGCCTCCGTTTCCCCCCCCTGCCCCCTCCCCAACTCCTCCGTGGGCTCTTGGCATCCTTTCCCTACAGCAGTCCCAGAGCGCCACCCCCGAGGGCTGTGAGTTGCCTGGAGCCCAAGGCTTCGGCCAGAGACCTGAGGGGCCAGCCTCTGGACTGACAGCTAATGCCATTTGGGCTTTTCTCATGTGGAGCCTAAGGCCCGCAACTCCACTGGCAACCCTCCAGCGCGAGTGCCCTGGCGAAACCCGCCCAAGGGGACAGTGTACCCCCTACTGTGGGGAAGGAGGTTCCTGTTTTCTCTGCACTGCTTCGACTTTAACGCCGAGGATCGACTCACACAATGGTGGCACGTGGAATAGCACTGTGGGAAAGCCCCACGGGAAAGACTCGAGGGAAACCACAGATCCCTTGATCCACGAGACGGGAAGCGTGACACTGCTGCTATAGCTCGGGAGGAAAGCGCACGTGCATGCCCCTACTCGAGATGAGGACTGACTCCCCTGGGGAGACTCCAGAAAGTACCCCAAGATCCATGTCAGTACTGGAGAGGAATCCTCAGGTTCCGGCCCCGACTCCACACAAGGTCTTTGGCCCCGGCATCGAAGGGAGAGGAATCCCTGAGAGGCCCTGTAGCAATCGCATGGGGACTGGCCTTTCCTGAGGTCACCAGAGGGGTCCCTGAGGTCCCCATTGTAACTCGAGAGCACCTGCCGCAACTCGAGAAAATCCAAGAGGTTCTCCCCTCCAGGCGAGATGAGGCCCATTTCCGCTCAGGCGTCTCGAGGCTAAGACAACTAACCTCTGGAATGTCGAAAGTGTCCTTCACAACCCTTAGTTGCAAGTCAAGAAGTTCTCCGACATACCGGTCTCCACTGGAGAGAAGCACGAGGGTCCCGCCCGCTCAGAGGAGCCCCGTTTCCGCCTCGCGCTGGACATGAGGGATCCTTTCCCTGCTTGTTCGGGAAAGAATTTCCGGCATTCCCATCGCATCTCAAGAGGAGGCACTCTCCACAGGAAATGCGAGAGGATTCCAGGGTCTTGTCACCATTCCAAGAGGCCCTCCAGATGCCTCATTTCATTCCAGAGGAACCTGTTTTCCCTGCAATGCCTCGGCTTTGACGCCGAGGATCGACT
>NW_017191858.1:0-10581 GCF_001704415.2 Capra hircus
GTCGTGCACCATTCCCAGAGTCCCCAGATGTCTCAGTCCATTCCAGGGAAACCTGTTTTCCCTGCACTGCCTCGACTTTCAAGCGAGGATCGACTCACACCACGGTGGCACGTGGGACAGCCTGTGGGAAAGCCTCGTGGAAAGCCTCTGGGAAAGCCTCGAGGGAAAGCCACAGATCCCTTGATCCACGCGAAGGGAAGCGTGACACTGCTGCTACAGCTCGGGAGGAAAGCGCACGTGCATGCCCCACTCGAGACGAGGACTGACTCCCCTGGGAGACTCCAGAAGTACCCAAGATCCATGTCAGCACTGGAGAGGAATCCTCAGGTTCCGGCACCGACTCCACACAAGGTCTTAGGCCCGGCATCGACGGGAGAGGAATCCCGAGAGGCCCCGAGCAACTCGCATGGGGACTGGCCTTTCCTGAGGCCACCAGAGCGGGTCCCTGAGGTCCCCGTCGTAAGTCGAGAGCACCTGCCGCAACTCGAGAAAATCCAGGAGGTTCTCCCTCCAGGCGAGATGAGGCCCATTTCCGCTGAGGCGTCTCGAGGCTAATCACACCTAACCTCTGGAACTTCCAAAGGGTCCTTCACACCCTTGCTGCAACTCAAGAAGTTCCCGACATACCCGTCTCCACTCGAGAGGAAGCAGAGAGTCCCGCCCACATCCAGAGGAGCCCCGTTTCCGCCTCCTAGCTCGAGAGGAGGGATCCTTTCCCTGCGTGGTCGGGAAAGAATTCCGGCGTTCCCGTCGCATCTCAAGAGGAGGCGCTCTCCACAGGAAAGGCGAGAGGAACTCCAGGGTCGTGCCACCATTCCCAGAGTCCCCAGATGTCTCAGTCCATTCCAGGGAAACCTGTTTTCCCTGCACTGCCTCGACTTTCAAGCCGAGGATCGACTCACACCACGGTGGCACGTGGGACAGCCCTGTGGGAAAGCCTCGTGGGAAAGCCTCGTGGGAAAGCCTCGAGGGAAAGCCACAGATCCCTTGATCCACGCGAAGGAAGCGTGACACTGCTGCTACAGCTCGGGAGGAAAGCGCACGTGCATGCCCCACTCGAGACGAGGACTGACTCCCTGGGAGACTCCAGAAGTACCCCAAGATCCATGTCAGCACTGGAGAGGAATCCTCAGGTTCCGGCACCGACTCCACACAAGTCTTAGGCCCGGCATCGACGGGAGAGGAATCCCGAGAGGCCCCCGAGCAACTCGCATGGGGACTGGCCTTTCCTGAGGCCACCAGAGGGGTCCCTGAGGTCCCCCGTAAGTCGAGAGCACCTGCCGCAACTCGAGAAAATCCAGGAGGTTCTCCCTCCAGGCGAGATGAGGCCCATTTCCGCTGAGGCGTCTCGAGGCTAATCACACCTAACTCTGGAACTTCCAAAGGGTCCTTCACACCCTTGCTGCAACTCAAGAAGTTCCCCGACATACCCGTCTCCACTCGAGAGGAAGCACGAGAGTCCCGCCCACATCCAGAGGAGCCCCGTTTCCGCCTCCTAGCTCGAGAGGAGGGATCCTTTCCCTGCGTGGTCGGGAAAGAATTCCCGGCGTTCCCGTCGCATCTCAAGAGGAGGCGCTCTCCACAGGAAAGGCGAGAGGAACTCCAGGGTCGTGCCACCATTCCAGAGTCCCCAGATGTCTCAGTCCATTCCAGGGAAACCTGTTTTCCCTGCACTGCCTCGACTTTCAAGCCGAGGATCGACTCACACCACGGTGGCATGGACAGCCCTGTGGAAAGCCTCGTGGGAAAGCCACAGATCCCTTGATCCGCGAAGGGAAAGTGACACTGCTGCTACAGCTCGGAGGAAAGCGCACGTGCATGCCCCACTCGAGACGAGGACTGACTCCCCTGGGGAGACTCCAGAAGTACCCCAAGATCCATGTCAGCACTGGAGAGGAATCCTCAGGTTCCGGCACCGACTCCACACAAGTCTTAGGCCCCGGCATCGAAGGGGAGAGGAATCCGAGAGGCCCCCGAGCAACTCGCATGGGACTGGCCTTTCCTGAGGCCACCAGAGCGGGTCCCTGAGGTCCCCGTCGTAAGTCGAGAGCACCTGCCGCAACTCGAGAAAATCCAGGAGGTTCTCCCCTCCAGGCGAGATGAGGCCCATTTCCGCTGAGGCGTCTCGGCTAATCACACCTAACCTCTGGAACTTCCAAAGGGTCCTTCACACCTTGCTGCAACTCAAGAAGTTCCCCGACATACCCGTCTCCACTCGAGAGGAAGCACGAGAGTCCCGCCCACATCCAGAGGAGCCCCGTTTCCGCCTCCTAGCTCGAGAGGAGGGATCCTTTCCCTGCGTGGTCGGGAAAGAATTCCCGCGTTCCCGTCGCATCTCAAGAGGAGGCGCTCTCCACAGGAAAGGCGAGAGGAACTCCAGGGTCGTGCCACCATTCCCAGAGTCCCCAGATGTCTCAGTCCATTCCAGGGAAACCTGTTTTCCCTGCACTGCCTCGACTTTCAAGCCGAGGATCGACTCACACCACGGTGGCACGTGGGACAGCCCTGTGGGAAAGCCTCGTGGGAAAGCCTCGAGGGAAAGCCACAGATCCCTTGATCCACGCGAAGGAAGCGTGACACTGCTGCTACAGCTCGGGAGGAAAGCGCACGTGCATGCCCCCACTCGAGACGAGGACTGACTCCCCTGGGAGACTCCAGAAGTACCCCAAGATCCATGTCAGCACTGGAGAGGAATCCTCAGGTTCCGCACCGACTCCACACAAGGTCTTAGGCCCGGCATCGACGGGAGAGGAATCCCGAGAGGCCCCCGAGCAACTCGCAGGGACTGGCCTTTCCTGAGGCCACCAGAGCGGGTCCCTGAGGTCCCCGTAAGTCGAGAGCACCTGCCGCAACTCGAGAAAATCCAGGAGGTTCTCCCTCCAGGCGAGATGAGGCCCATTTCCGCTGAGGCGTCTGAGGCTAATCACACCTAACCTCTGGAACTTCCAAAGGGTCCTTCACACCCTTGCTGCAACTCAAGAAGTTCCCCGACATACCCGTCTCCACTCGAGAGGAAGCACGAGAGTCCCCCCACATCCAGAGGAGCCCCGTTTCCCCTCCTAGCTCGAGAGGAGGGATCCTTTCCCTGCGTGGTCGGGAAAGAATTCCCGGCGTTCCCGTCGCATCTCAAGAGGAGGCGCTCTCCACAGGAAAGGCGAGAGGAACTCCAGGGTCGTGCCACATTCCCAGAGTCCCCCAGATGTCTCAGTCCATTCCAGGGAAACCTGTTTTCCCTGCACTGCCTCGACTTTCAAGCGAGGATCGACTCACACCACGGTGGCACGTGGGACAGCCCCTGTGGAAAGCCTCGTGGGAAAGGGGAAAGCCTCGAGGGAAAGCCACAGATCCCTTGATCCACGCGAAGGGAAGCGTGACACTGCTGCTACAGCTCGGGAGGAAAGCGCACGTGCATGCCCCCACTCGAGATGAGGACTGACTCCCCTGGGGGAGACTCCAGAAGTACCCCAAGATCCATGTCAGCACTGGAGAGGAAACCTCAGGTTCCCGCACCGACTCCACACAAGGTCTTAGGCCCCGGCATCGACGGGAGAGGAATCCCGAGAGGCCCCCGAGCAACTCGCATGGGGACTGGCCTTTCCTGAGGCCACCAGAGGGTCCTGAGGTCCCCGTCGTAAGTCGAGAGCACCTGCCGCAACTCGAGAAAATCCAGGAGGTTCTCCCCTCCAGGCGAGATGAGGCCCATTTCCGCTGAGGCGTCTCGAGGCTAATCACACCTAACCTCTGGAACTTCCAAAGGGTCCTTCACACCCTTGCTGCAACTCATGAAGTTCCCCGACATACCCGTCTCCACTCGAGAGGAAGCACGAGAGTCCCGCCCACATCCAGAGGAGCCCCGTTTCCGCCTGATAGATCCAGAGGAGGGATCGTTTCCCTGCGTGGTCGTGAAAGAATTCCCGGCGTTCCCGGCGCATCTCAAGAGGAGGCGCTCTCCACAGGAAAGGCAAGAGGAACTCGAGGGTCGTGCCACCATTCCCAGAGTCCGCCAGAAAATTCCTTGTCGGGAATTTTATTGGCCTTCCGCGTAAACCTAGCTATTCAGCCTTTTTCCTCCAGTTAATCTTCTTACTACCCTATAATTTCTTAATCTCATCTTACATTAATAAATACACAAGACTTTCCACGTCAACGCCGTCCATCCGTCGAATTCCCTGGATCCAGCGGGGTCACACTGAGATATCTGGGGACTCTTGGAATGATGGCACAACACTGTGGAGAGCGCCTCCTCATGAGATGGAATTCTTTGATACCTTGAAACGGGGCTCCTCTGGAGACTCTCGTGCTTCCTCTCGACACTTCTTGAGTTAGCAAGGGTGTGAAGGACCCTTTGGAAGTTTTAGGTGTGATTAGCCTCGAGACGCCTGAAAATGGGCCTCATCTCGACTAGAACCTCCTGGGTTTTCTTCAGCATCCAGTTACGAGACGCGCTCTGGTCTCAGGTAATGCCAGTTTGCGAGTTGCTAAGAGATGGGAATCGGTGCCCGAACCTGAGGTTTCCTCTCCAGTGCTGAATGGATCTTGGCTGGAGTCTCCCAGGGGAGTCACGGGCATGCACCGAGCAGCCAATCAAAGGGACCACGAGGCTTTCTGTCCCACGTGGTGTGATGAACGTCAGTGCAGGGTAAACAAGTTCCTCTGGAAAGGACTGAGACAGGACTCTTGGAATGGTACGACCCTGGAGTTCCTCTCGCCTTTCCTGTGGAGAGCGCCTCCTCATGAGATGCGACGGGAACACCGGAATTCTTTCCGGAACATACAGGGAAAAGATACCTGACCGCGAGGTACGAGGCGGAAACGGGGCTCCTCTGGATGTGGGCGGGACTCTCGTGCTTCCTCTCGAGTGGAGTCAGATATGTTGGGGAACTTCTTGAGTTGTAGCAAGGGTGTGAAGGACCCTTTGGAAGTTCCAGGTTAGGTGTGATTAGCCTCGAGACGCCTGAGTGGAAATGGGCCTCATCTCGCCTGGAGGGGAGAACCTCCTGGATTTTCTCGAGTTGCGGCAGGTGCTCTTGACTTACGACGGGGACCTCAGGGACCCGCTCTGGTGGCCTCAGGAAAGGCCAGTCCCCATGCGAGTTGCTCGGGGGCCTCTCGGATTCCTCTCCTTCGACGCCGGGGCCTAAGACCTTGTGTGGAGTCGGTGCCGGAACCTGAGGATTCCTCTCCAGTGCTGACATGCATCTTGCGGTACTTCTGGAGTCTCCCCAGGGGAGTCAGTCCTCGTCTCGAGTGGGGCATGCACGTTCGCTTTCCTCCGAAGTAGCAGAACTGTCACGCTTCCCTTCGCTTGGATCAAGGGATCTGTGGCTTTCCCTCGAGGCTTTCCCAGGAGGCTTTCCCACGAGGCTTTCCCACAGGGCTGTCCCACGTGCCACCGTGGTGTGAGTCGATCCTCGGCTTGAAAGTCGAGGCAGTGCAGGGAAAACAGGTTTCCCTGGAATGGACTGAGACATCTGGGGGACTCTGGGAATGGTGGCACGACCCTGGAGTTCCTCTCGCCTTTCCTGTGGAGAGCGCCTCCTCTTGAGATGAGACAGGAACGCCGGGAGTTCTTTCCCGACCATGCAGGGAAAGGATCCCTCCTCTCGAGCTAGGAGGCGGAAACGGGGCTCCTCTGTATGTGGGCGGGACTCTCGTTCTTCCTCTCGAGTGGAGAGAGGTATGTCGGGGATCTTCTTGAGTTGCAGCAAGGGTGTGAAGGACCCTTTGGAAGTTCCAGAGGTTAGGTGTGATTAGACTCGAGACGCCTCAGCGGAAATGGGCCTCATCTCGACTGCAGGGGAGAACCTCCTGGGTTTTCTCGAGTTTCAGCAGGTGCTCTCCAGTTACGACCGGGACTTATGTAACCCGCTCTGGTCCGCTCAGGTAATGCCAGTCGACTTGCGAGTTGCTAAGGGGCCTCTCGGGATTCCTCTCCGGTCGATGACGGGCCTAAGATTTTTGGAATCGGTGCCGAACCTGAGGTTTCCTCTCCAGTGCTGAAATGGATCTTGGGTACTACTGGAGTCTCCACAGGGAGTCATCTTCGTCTCCAATGGGGGCATGCACGTGCGCTTTTCTCCGGAGCATTAGGAGCAGAGTCAATTTTCCCGTTGGGTTGATCAGGGGTTTCTTGTTTTCCCTCGAGGCTTTCCCACGAGGCTTTCCCACAGGGCTGTCCCACGTGCCACCATCGTGTGAGTCGGTCCTCCCCGCGTGAACGTCGAGGCAGTGCAGGGTAAACAAGTTCCTCTGGAAAGGACTGAGACATCTGGGGGACTCTTGGAATGGTGGAACGACCCTGGAGTTCCTCTCACCTTTCTTGTGGAGCGTGCCTCCTCTTGAGATGCGACAGGTACGACAGGAATTTTTCCGGCCAATCAGGGGTAAGGATCCCTCATCTTGAGCCAGGAGGGGGAATTGGGGCTCCTCTGGATGTGGGTGGTACCCTGGTGATTCCTATGGAGTGGCGACGGGTCTCTCATGGAACCTCTTGAGTTGCAGCTAGGGTGTGAAGGACCCTTTGGAAGTTCCAGAGGTTAGGTGTGATTAGCGTCGAGACGCCTCAGCGGAAATGGGCCTCATCTCGCCTGGAGGGGAGAACCTAATGGATTTTCTCTAGTTGCGGCAGGTGCTCTCGACTTACGACGGGGACCTCAGGGACCCGCTCTGGTGGCCTCAGGAAAGGCCAGGCCCCATGCGAGTTGCTCGGGGGCCTCTCAGGATTCCTCTCCCTTCGATGCCGGGGCCTAAGACCTTGTGTGGAGTCGGTGCCGGAACCTGAGGATTCCTCTCCAGTGTGGACATGGATCTTGGGTACTTCTGGAGTCTCCCCAGGGGAGTTAGTCGTCGTCTTGTGTGGGGGGCATGAACGTGCGCTTTCCTCCCGAGCTGTAGCAGCAGTGTCACGCTTCCCTTTGCATGGATCAAGGGATCTGTGGCTTTCCCTCGTGGCTTTCCCACGAGGCTTTCCCACAGGGCTGTCCCACGTGCCATCGTGGTGTGAGTCGATCCTCGGCTAGAAATTCGAGGCAGTGCAGGGAAATCAGGTTTCCCTGGAATGGACTGAGACATCTGGGGACTCTGGGAATGGTGGCACGACCCTGGAGTTTTCTCTCGCCTTTCCTGTGGAGAGCGCCTCCTCTTGAGATGCGCCAGGAACGCCAGGAATTCTTTCCTGACTACGCAGGGAAAGGATCCCTCCTCTCGAGCTAGGAGGCGGAAACGGGGCTCCTCTGGATGTGGGCGGGTCTCTGGTGCTTCCTCTCGTGTGGAGACGGGTATGTCGGGGAACTTCTTGAGTTGCAGCAAGGGTGTGAAGGACCCTTTGGAAGTTCCAGAGTTAGGTGTGATTAGACTCGAGACGCCTCAGCAGAAATGGGCCTCATCTCGCCTGCAGGGGAGAACCTCCTGGATTTTTATCGAGTTTCAGCAGGTGCTCTCCAGTTACGACCGGGACTTATGTAACCCGCTCTGGTCCGCTCAGGAAATGCCAGTCCACTTGCGAGTTGCTAAGGGGCCTCTCGGGATTCCTCTCCGGTCGATGACGGGGCCTAAGACCTTGTTTGGAGTCGGTGCCCGAACCTGAGGTTTCCTCTCCAGTGCTGACATGGATCTTGGGGTACTACTGGAGTCTCCACAGGGGAGTCATCTTCGTCTCCAATGGGGGCATGCACGTGCGCTTTTCTCCCGAGCATTAGGAGCAGAGTCAATTTTCCCGTTGGGTTGATCAAGGGGTTTCTTGTTTTCCCTCGAGGCTTTCCACGAGGCTTTCCCACGAGGCTTTCCCACAGGGCTGTCCCACGTGCCACCATCGTGTGAGTCGGTCTCCGCCGCGTGAACGTCGAGGCAGTGCAGGGTAAACAAGTTCCTCTGGAAAGGACTGAGACATCTGGGGACTCTTGGAATGGTGGAACGACCCTGGAGTTCCTCTCACCTTTCTTGTGGAGCGTGCCTCCTCTTGAGATGCGACAGGTACGACAGGAATTCTTTCCCGGCCAATCAGGGAAAGCATCCCTCACATTGAGCTAGGAGGGGGAATTGGGGCTCCTCTGGATGTGGGTGGTACCCTGGTGATTCCTATGTAGTGGCGACGGGTCTCTCCTGGAATCTTCTTGAGTTGCAACAAGGGTGTGAAAGACCCTTTGGAAGTTCCAGAGGTTAGGTGTGATTAGCCTCGAGACGTCTCAGTGGAAATGGGCCTCATCTCGCCTGAAGGGAGAATCTCCTTCATTTTCTCGAGTTGTGGCAGGTGCTCTCGACTTACGACGGGGACCTCAGGGACCCGTTCTGTTGGCCTTAGGAAGACCAGTCCCCATGCGAGTTGCTAGAGGGCCTCTCGGGATTCCTCACCGGTAGATGCCGGGGCCCAAGACCTTCGGTGGAGTGGGGGCCAGAACCTGAGTATTCCTCTCCAGTGCTGACATGTTTTTGGGATACTTCTGAAGTCTCCCAAGGGGAATCAGTCCTCGTCTCGAGTGGGGGCATGCGCATGCTCCTTCCTCCCGAGCTGTAGCAGCAGTGTCATGCTTCCCGTCGCGTGGATCAATGGATCTTGGCTTTTCCTCTAGGCTTTTCCTAGAGGATTTCCCACGAGGCTTTCCCACAGGGCTGTCCCCCGTGCCACCTTGGTGTGAGGCGATCCTCGGCATGAAAGTTTAAGCACTCTGTAAAAACAAGATCCTCTGGAATGGACTGAGACATCTGGGGACGCTTGGAATGGTGGCACGACCATGGAGTTCCTCTCTCCCTTCCTGTGGAGAGCGCCTCCACCTGAGATGCGACGGGAATGCCGGAAGTTCTTTCCCGACCAAGCAGGGAAAGGATCCCTCATCTCTAGCTAGGAGGATGAAACGGGGCTACTCTGGATGTGGGCAGGACCCTCGTGTTTCCTCTCGAGTGGAGATGGGAATGTCGGGGAACTTCTTGAGTTGCAGCAAGGGTGTGAAGGACCCTTTGGAAGTTCCAGAGATTAGATGTAATTAGCCTCGAGACACCTCATTGGAAATGGGCCTCATCTCGCCTGGAGGGGAGAACCTCCTGGATTTTCTCGAGTTGCGGCAGGTGCTCCCGACTTACGACGGGGACCTCAGGGACCCGCTCTGGTGGCTTCATCAAAGGCCAGTCCCCATGCCAGATGCTGGGGGCTTCTCTTGATAACTCTCCTGTTGATGCCCGGGCCGAACAACTTGTGTGGATTCGGGGCCGGAACCTGACGTTTCCTCTGCAGTGCTGACATGGATATTGGGGTTCTTCTGGAGTCTCCCCTGGAGAGTCAATCCTCCTCTCAAGTGAGGGCACGCACGTGTGCTTTCCTCCCGAGCTGTAGCAGCAGGGTCACGCTTCCCGTCGTGTGGATCAAGGGATCTGTGGCTTTCCCTGGAGGCTTTCCCACGAGGCTTTCTCACAGGGCTTTCCCTCGTGCCACCGTGGTGTGAGTTGATCCTCAGCGTGAAAGTTGAGGCAGTGCAGGGAAAACAGGTTCCTCTGAATTGGACTGATGCTGGGAGCCAGTATGAGGACTCCCGCCCGTGATAACGTCATGAGGAAGAAAGCTGACATAGGCATGGTGTGTTCAGACTTCAGGGACCCCTCTGGAAGTTCCTACGCACGTACCCCAACAAAAATCTGCCGGCTTTTTTGCTCTGCTTTTCCACTCTTCTGACATTTTCTGGAAAAAGTCAATTCAGGGCTTTAGTCTTCTGCATTTGAAAGAGTGTTTCAATCCAAAAACCCCTCTGAATGCTTTCTAGCCTGCCTGCAGGACTCGTACAGCTGGGCATGTGATTGTTTGAGGCCTCCTTTCCCCAGGAGGCACAGGAAGCTTAAAACATCCTAGGAATGTAGGGGCATCCGAGGAGTCAAAATCTTTATAATAGGACTGATTAAAAGTTTCATTTTTTGGGTCAATGCTTGCTGCTAAATTTTCATATCCTTTATTTTTAGATAGAGTTGGTATATTAAAAAAACAAGTAGTAGACCTGGTATTAGCAACATTAGATCTTTGAGTTAAGTACCTTCTTTGTTATAACCCACTGCACCTTTGTTCTATAGAGATGTAACTTTAATGCTTTAAGGAAATGCAGATTAAAGAAAAACACTTCAGAGGAAACAAAATTAACATTCATTAAGGAAGAGAGCCAAAAAGTGTTTAACAAGCCTCTTGGCCAGAAGATAATGTAAATCACCAGAGACCTTTTGTATACAAAATGATGTACAGAAAGAGTCTGGGGTGCGAACGCTACATAATTTTGTGTTACCCATTGAACTCCATGTTTTATCAAAAGTATAAAAGGCTTTATGAACAATAAAGGATGGGGCCAGTTTCTCGACCAGTTTCTCAAACTAGTCTCTCGGCCTGGTTTCTTGGGACTCAGGCTCCCCCCGTGTCTTTTTCTCTCTTTCTTCTTCTCTCCCTTTCCTTCTCTCTGCTTTTTACTTTAACTTCAGGCTGAATCACCACCAGGGGCGCGGGAGGCTCGCCTCTACTTACTGCCTGCTGGCTGTTAAGACCTGCACGAAAGGGAGCTTAAGGCGAGGCACCCTTAGATATTCAAGCAGGGCTGGTGCCCAACAAAATTTCCG
>NW_017191859.1:0-10581 GCF_001704415.2 Capra hircus
GGCTGGAGAAGGAAGAAAGAGGATAGAGACTTCAAGTGCCTTTAAGGAGGAGGAGGAAAGAGGAGGGGTTGAAGATTTGATTGTGTTATTCGAACAGCATTGGTGAAGCTCAAACAAGGAGTAGCAAGCCATGCAGCCTACGGAAAAAGCATTCCAGAAGAACAGCACTTGCAGTCTTTGGATCCGGAAGAAATGGAATTTGATGGAGGAAACCAAGGCCAGTGTTGTCAAAAGGAGAACATTAGTGGGGAAATAGTAGAGTAGAAGGACAGAGAATGGAAGAGAGGAAGCAGTCAGGGACCATATTGCTGGAACCTTTTTATCTGGCAATAAACACAGCTTGTACTCCTTACGAGCATACTTCACAGCGACTAAACAGTAACAGTGTTGATAATACAAGCAACAATAAAAACACATAATGATAACATTTCGTATTTTTTACTATAGAAAATCGAAGAAAGGAGATAAGAATACAATAGTCTGCATTATTTATTTATAACATAGAGTTTTCACCTGAGACCAGAACACACACACACTCTTTATACAACTAAAAGTGGTTTAAGCTGACACTCAGCAAAGAGCTTTGGCCCAAGTAAACTAACTGGAAAGGCCTAGTAAAATATTCAAAGTGCAAATAAAATCAATCAAGCTTTGAGGAAATAAACACAATTTATTTGAATTTGAATTTACACTCAGGAAATTACCTAAAATGGAGACAACAGATTCACTACAGCATAATCATCTGTAGTCCTTCCTCTTCAGTTCTGAGAGGGATGCTATCCCTTGGTGATTAGCACCTTCCAGCATTTTGTGAAAGCTTAGAGGACTTAAATAAATTGAGGAGAGGGGAGAGTGGGGGAGAGACAAAGAGGAGGAGAAAGGAAGAGGAAACGGAGAGATTTCTTCCTGGCAAGGTCTACAGACAGGATCCCAGCTTCCTTGAATGGTGCACAGAGATTGCTAGGTATTGTGACAGAAGTGGAGAAGGGGTGACATTCAACTCCAGGAGGAGATTCAACTCCAAGAACCTACGGAGGCAGCCAAGTGTGCTGATGTTCAGGAACCATTACTCAAGAGGGAACCCCACAGGTCTGTGAAACAGCCCTTGGAGACCGCAAGAAAAAAGGTTACCACAAGTATAATCGCAGATTAGAGGAAGGATAACTCTATGACCTGACAATTACTGAAATACATGAGACAATTCTTGCACATCAGACTGTGTCAAGAAAGACTGAAACTCAATTAGTTTGATACAATGGGAAATTACACACGCAGAGAATTAGCTGTTAACTGTACTACATTTGTGTCCAAGGCAAGATAAGATACAAAACTGAAATCTTCACATGTTCAACTAGGGTAAGACACATGTAACTGGAAAAGGTAAGGACGACTTCTAAAAAGGGTTTAATCACCCTGGACTATTTTCACCCACTATATTTACTATTCTTGGACAACTCCATTGTAGCTTAAGGGTAAGAGAACTCAATTTAGCCCAATTCAAAAGCTGAACAGATTCCCTGTGTTTGATCCTTTTCAGTTAAAACTATGGGTCCAGCACAAATCAAAGTGCACGTCAAGGCTCCTTTTCCTTTGGGAATTTTAACTTGCTTTGCTACTGTGTCTGACAGGGATATGCCTACCTCATTGTGACTACAGGCCAGCCAAATGGCAAAGGGGATGGAATGAATCAAATTCCCCTTTTTGATCACTCAACAGGAGGTCCACAGGCACCAGGTCTCATTCTATTAACTATCTCTGCTTCTCCAACTGCAGTCAATGATACACAGGGCCTGCTTGATGCTTGCAAGCCTCTCTCACCAAACACAGGCATTTTAACGGCTGGCTTCCTTGAGATGTCCCTGGGCTAGGTAAAAGCACTCTGAGACAGTGTTCCTTCTACCTTGGCTCTATGCCTGGAGTGAATGTATGCCTCTTCCTCAGCTGGGACAAGAAGCCACAGCTCTTCACTGATTAAATCCCGTGTCTGGTCCAAACTCACATCAGAGCTTCTCCATCAACTTCTCCACTGCATGCTTTCAGAGCCAGGTTATCTTAGATCAGCCCAAGAGGCACTTCAGAGAGTGACATTCACAATCTGGCTATATAGGCTGATACTGAGATCTTCAAGGCATGAAAACAGTTGAAAATTACGTTGCTAAAACACTCTACAGATTATATGTATAGTAGAGCTTTCAAACTTACAAGTAACATCAAATACCAAAATAGGTTGTTACTTTTCCTTTCTCCACTTCTCTCATTCTCTCTCTCACACACACATGCACACATTCTTTTTACATGTTAAGACAATTATATGAAAAACAGATATAGATTTTTAAATAACATCTCAATATGCAGATCAAACAAAATTGTACTTCCTGTATTTAAAACAAAATCACATAAATTACCATCGCTTTCCCATATTTGATATTACTGAATAATGCTATAATTTGATCTTTTTGTTTTTAATGGGGTTTTTAACTTTGACTGAATACTTGCTTCAGACTTACTGAAAGCGAATTAACTTTTTTTTCTTTTTTTGACCTTCTACTTTTAGATTAGGGTGATGATTCAAAATCAGATGTGTTCACAGTAATGGATGCTATTTCCACAATCCTGCTTGAAGGGTTCCAGTGATACCTGAATAACAACTTTTGTTTCAGGAGACAATCTTCTAGCTGCTTAGGCTTCTAAACATTTGATGACACTGGGTCTTGTGCTCCAAATTCTCTACATTTAAACTTCAAAGAAAAGTAGCACAAACAGTGCATCAAATGTTAAGAAGCTAACACTAGAATGTCTCCTGAAACAAAATTGTTATTCAGTATCACTGGAACTTCAAGCAGGATTGTGAAAAGCATCATTACTGTGAACACATCTATTTAAATCACAAAACAAAATAGAGCAAAAAAAGAAAAAAAAAGTTAATCAGCTTTCAGAAGTCTAAGCAAGTATTGCAGTCAAAGTTAAAAACCCCATTAAAAACAAAAAGATCAAATTATAGCATATTCAGTAATATCAAATATAGGGAAAGCGATGGTAATTTATGTGATTTTGTTTTAAATACAGGAAGTACAATTTTGTTTGATCTGCATATTGAGATGTTATTTAAAAATCTATTATCTGTTTTCATAAAATTAGTCTTAACATGTAAAAAGAATGTGTGCATGTGTGTGTGAGAGGAGAGAATGAGAGAAGTGGAGAAAGGAAAAGTAACAACCTATTTTGGTATTTGATGTTACTTGTAAGTTTGAAAGCTCTACTATACATATAATCTGTAGAGTGTTTTAGCAACGTAATTTTCAACTGTTTTCATGCCTTGAAGATCTCAGTATCAGCCTATATAGCCAGATTTGAATGTCACTCTCTGAAGTGCCTCTTGGGCTGATCTAAGATAACCTGGCTCTGAAAGCATGCAGTGGAGAAGTTGATGGAGAAGCTCTGATGTGAGTTTGGACCAGACACCGGGATTTAATCAGTGAAGAGCTGTGGCTTCTTGTCCCAGCTGAGGAAGAGGCATACATTCACTCCAGGCATAGAGCCAAGGTAGAAGGAACACTGTCTCAGAGTGCTTTTACCTTAGCCCAGGGACATCTCAAGGAAGCCAGCCGTTAAAATGCCTGTGTTTGGTGAGAGAGGCCTTGCAAGCATCAAGCAGGCCCTGTGTATCATTGACTGCAGTTGGAGAAGCAGAGATAGTTAATAGAATGAGACCTGGTGCCTGTGGACCTCCTGTTGAGTGATCAAAAGGGGAATTTGATTCATTCCATCCCCTTTGCCATTTGGCTGGCCTGTAGTCACAATGAGGTAGGCATATCCTGTGTCAGACACAGTAGCAAAGC
Organism: Capra hircus; assembly: GCF_001704415.2. Lineage (NCBI taxonomy): Eukaryota > Metazoa > Chordata > Mammalia > Artiodactyla > Bovidae > Capra > Capra hircus. Next base: position 3,840 of record NW_017191859.1, read on the forward strand.
AAGTTAAAATTCCCAAAGGAAAAGGAGCCTTGACGTGCACTTTGATTTGTGCTGGACCCATAGTTTTTAACTGAAAAGGATCAAACACAGGGAATCTGTTCAGCTTTTGAATTGGGCTAAATTGAGTTCTCTTACCCTTAAGCTACAATGGAGTTGTCCAAGAATAGTAAATATAGTGGATGAAAATAGTCCAGGGTGATTAAACCCTTTTTAGAAGTCGTCCTTACCTTTTCCAGTTACATGTGTCTTACCCTAGTTGAACATGTGAAGATTTCAGTTTTGTATCTTATCTTGCCTTGGACACAAATGTAGTACAGTTAACAGCTAATTCTCTGCGTGTGTAATTTCCCATTGTATCAAACTAATTGAGTTTCAGTCTTTCTTGACACAGTCTGATGTGCAAGAATTGTCTCATGTATTTCAGTAATTGTCAGGTCATAGAGTTATCCTTCCTCTAATCTGCGATTATACTTGTGGTAACCTTTTTTCTTGCGGTCTCCAAGGGCTGTTTCACAGACCTGTGGGTTCCCTCTTGAAGTATGGTTCCTGAACATCAGCACACTTGGCTGCCTCCGTAGGTTCTTGGAGTTGAATCTCCTCCTGGAGTTGAATGTCACCCCTTCTCCACTTCTGTGCACAGATACCTAGCAATCTCTGTGCACCATTCAAGGAAGCTGGGATCCTGTCTGTAGACCTTGCCAGGAGAAATCTCTCCGTTTCCTCTTCCTTTCTCCTCCTCTTTGTCTCTCCCCACTCTCCCCTCTCCTCAATTTATTTAAGTCCTCTAAGCTTTCACAAAATGCTGGAAGCGTGCTAATCACCAAGGGATAGCATCCCTCTCAGAACTGAAGAGGAAGGACTACAGATGATTATGCTGTAGTGAATCTGTTGTCTCCATTTTAGGTAATTTCCTGAGTGTAAATTCAAATTCAAATAAATTGTGTTTATTTCCTCAAAGCTTGATTGATTTATTTGCACTTTGAATATTTTACTAGGCCTTTCCAGTTAGTTTACTTGGGCCAAAGCTCTTTGGCTGAGTGTCAGCTTAAACCACTTTTAGTTGTATAAAGAGTGTGTGTGTGTTCTGGTCTCAGGTGAAAACTCTATGTATAAATAAATATGCAGACTATTGTATTCTTATCTCCTTTCTTCATTTTCTATAGTAAAAATACGAAATGTTATCATTATGTGTTTTTATTGTTGCTTGGTATTATCAACACTGTTACTGTTAGTCGCTGTGAAGTATGCTCCGTAAGGAGTACAAGCTGTGTTTATTGCCAGATAAAAAGGTTCCAGCAATATGGTCCCTGACTGCTTCCTCTCTTCCATTCTCTGTCCTTCTACTCTACTTTTCCCCATAATGTTCTCCTTTTGACAACACTGGCCTTGGTTTTCCTCCATCAAATTCCATTTCTTCCGGATCCAAAGACTGCAAGTGCTGTTCTTCTGGAAATGCTTTTTCCCGTAGGCCTGCATGGCTTGCTCCTCCCTTGTTGAGCTCACCAATGCTGTTCGAATAACACAATCAAATCTTCAACCCCTCTCTTTCCTCCTCCTCCTTAAAGGCACTTGAAGTCTCTATCCTCTTCTTCCTTCTCCAGCCTAAATTTCCTAAATTTTCACACACACACACACCACAAAAAGAGATAATAACATCAGGGCTTTGCTTCTTAGAATTAACTTGAGTCAGTTTTCTGTGCCTGCAAAAAAAGATAGTTAATAGTGAGTTGAGTTCTTTCAGGAGCTCCTCTGTTTTTCTATTGATCCCTCTATATTTTGTTCACACAATGACACTTTGTTTTCTTTACAAATATATTGAATATCTGTCAAGATTACTATTTTGTTACTGCCCTTTGTGAATTTCCTTGTCTGCTTTGCTTGTTCTTTCAGGTAAAATTTATTGTTTTATTAATGTGCCAAAATATTGTAAGTAAAATTAGTATTTGTAGAAATAATTTTTAAAAAATTATTTCTGCTGTCTTTTTACAATAACATGGCATATTTTATTTTTTTTTAAATAATCGTTTAAGGTAATTATTGATAAGTATGATCCCGTTACCATTTACTTTATTGTTTTGGGTTCGGGTTTATACACCCTTTTCGTGTTTCCTGTCTAGAGAATATCCTTTAGAATTTGTTGGAGAGCTGGTTTGGTGGTGCTGAATTCTCTCAGCTTTTGCTTGTCTGTAAAGCTTTTGGTGTCTCCTTCGTATTTGAATGAGATCCTTGCTGGGTACAGTAATCTGGGCTGTAGGTTATTGTCTTTCATCACTTTAAGTATGTCTTGCCATTCCCTCCTGGCCTGAAGAGTTTCTATTGAAAGATCAGCTGTTATCCTAATGGGAATCCCCTTGTGTGTTATTTGTGTTTTTCCCTTGCTGCTTTTAATATTTGTTCTTTGTGTTTGATCTTTGTTAATTTGATTAATATGTGTCTTGGGGTGTTTCGCCTTGGGTTTATCCTATTTGGAACTCTCTGTGTTTCTTGGACTTGGGTGATTATTTCCTTCCCCATTTTAGGGAAGTTTTCAACTATTATCTCCTCAAGGATTTTCTCATGATCTTTCTTTCTGTCTTCTTCTTCTGGGACTCCTATAATTCGAATGTTGGAGCGTTTCATATTGTCCTGGAGGTCTCTGAGATTGTCCTCATTTCTTTTAATTCGTTTTTCTTGTTTCCTCTCTGATTCATTTATTTCTACCATTCTATCTTCTATTTCACTAATCCTATCTTCTGCCTCCGTTATTCTACTAATTGTTGCCTCCAGAGTGTTTCTGATCTCATTTATTGCATTATTCATTATATTTTGACTCTTTTTTATTTCTTCTAGGTCCTTGTTAAACCTTTCTTGCATCTTCTCAATCCTTGTCTCTAGCCTATTTATCTGTGATTCCATTTTGATTTCAAGATTTTGGATCATTTTCACTATCAATATTCGGAATTCCTTCTCCGGTAGATTCCCTACTTCTTCCACTTTTGTTTGGTTTGGTGGGCAACTCTCCTGTTCCTTTACCTGCTGTGTATTCCTCTGTCTCTTCATCTTGGTTATATTGCTGCATTTGGGGTGGCCTTTTTATATTCTGGGAATTTGTGGAGTTCTCTTTATTATGGAGCTTCCTCACTTTGGGTGGGGTTCTATCAGTGGCTTGTCAAGGTTTCCTGGTTAGGGAGGCTTGTGTTGGAGTTTTGGTGGGTGGAGCTGGGTTTCTTCTCTCTGGAGTGCAATGGAGTGACCCGTAATGGGTTACGAGACATCAAAGGTTTGGGGATAATTTTGAGCTGCCTGTATATTGAAGCTCAGGGAGTGTTCCTGTGTTGCTGGAGAATTTGTGTGGTATGTCTTGTTTTGGAATTTGTTGGCCCTTGGGTGGAGCTTGGTTTCGGTGTAGGTATGAAGGCATTAGATGGGCTCCTATTGCTTAATGTTCCCTGAATTCAAGAGTTCTCTAATGTTTTCAGGCTTTGGATTTAAGCCTCCTGCTTCTGGTTTTCAGTTTTATTTTTACAGTAGCCTCTAGACTTCTCCATCTATACAGCACCGATGATAAAACATCTAGGTTAAAGATGAAAAGTTTCTCCACATTGAGGGACACTCAGAGAGGTTCACTGAGTTATAAGGAGAAGAGAAGATGGAGGGGGTAGTTAGAGGTAACTGGAATGAGATGCGGTGAGATCAAAAGAGAAGAGAGCAAGCTAGCCAGTAGTCACTTCCTTATGTGCGCTCTATAGTCTGGACCGCTCAGAGGTATTTACAGAGTTATACGGGGAAGAGGAGAGGGAGGAAGTAGACAGAGGTGACCAGGAGGATCAGAGAGAGGAGTGAGTAGGAGAGAGACAAATCCTGCCAGTAACCTGTTCCTTAGGTGTTCTCCACCGTCTGGAACACACAGAGATTCACAGAGTTGGATAGAGGAGAGATGGGGAGAAAAGAGACAGAGGCCACCTGGTGCAGAAAAAGGAGAGTCCAGAGGAGGAGAGAGTGGTCAAGCCAGTAATCTCGCTCTCAGGTAAACTGGGATAGTGAAGTTTGGGTTTTTAAATGTACAAAATTGACCACAAAAACCTAAGAGCAAAGATTAAAAATCTAGAGTAGAGGTTGGATTTTCAAAGATACAATATTAGAGAGAAGCAGAAGGAAAAAGGAAGAAAGAAAGAAAAAAAAAAAGAAAAAGAATTATTAAAAAACAAACAAACAAAAAAAAAAAAAAAGCCATCAACAACCATCCAAAGACTGTATATGGTGTTTGCCTTAAAAAAAAAAAAAAAGTTTTTTTAAAAAACAAACAAAAAAAAATATAGTAATAATAGGTTATAGAAATAAAAATTAGAGGAGAAATAGAAGACTTAACAATTAAATAAAAGTTAGAAAAAAAAGCAAAAAAAAAAAAAAAGGAATGATTAAATAATCATATTGTGTTGGCCAGTTCTAAACTTCTAAACAGTGATGTGTAAATGGGCTTTCTTGTTCTGAGTACCATCAAAAGCAATGAGTATCTGGCTTAATAAATTTCCGTTTCTGTTTTTAGATCTTGAAGAGAATTGTTTTATTGGATAGTTTACAACATTTGTTGAGACATTTGCTTTTCTTTCCTTCTCCTTTCCTTTCTTTTTCTTGCTTTCTTCCCTTGTCTCTCTTCTCTTTCTTTCTTTTCTTTCCCCAGGTTTTTGCTTGATTGGACCTTTCCTGAAACAAAAGTGATTCCACTCAGAGTTGAATATTATCCTCTCATAATCCCATTTCATTTCTCATTTGTAGTATTGGAATTAACCTCCTTGTCCCCTTATTAGATTTGCCACAGTTGTATCAATGTTTCTGATTTTCTTTCTCCAAGAAGCAGCTCTTGTTTTTATCCCAACAAGTTTTATTTTTGTTGTTTTCTATTTTTGTTTCAATTCATATATACTTTCTACATTCTTTAGGATTTTTTCCTTCATAATTTTGTATTTTAGAAGCTTTCTTTACTATTTTTTTCCTGTAAATATGCTTGATTTACAATGTTGATTTTCAGATGTATATCAGAGTGATTTAGTTATGCAGATATGTATCTATTCTTTTGTAATTTCTTTTCCATTATAGGTTATTACATGATACTCAGGATTTCTTTTTTTTTTTTTTTCAATAGATGGTTTAGGTATTGACCTATCTTTATTTAGCAATTTTGTCTGAATCCCAAATATTTTTATGTATACATGTTTTTTAATTAAAATTTCATTGTCTACGATTTTTGGCAAGTTGCTTCCAAAGATTTCACTATTTACAGGCTGAATGTTTTCATTTATAGTTTACTGAGAAGTTTTCCTGGGAACTCTGAGGATATTTGTGTATATACACTGACATGTCTTTATACACATCCTTTTCAGATTACTACATATTTTAAGACATGTAAATGTATTTTCAAAGATATTTTCTGTTTGTATGGTAAAAACATGAAATGTTTTAATTCTAGAAATTTGTTCCCCCAAATGAATATAGTATAAAGAGTAACGGGATAAAACTATATTCCTTTGAAAATAATCCTTACTAACAGAAATTGGAAATGTTAAAAAATTATTCATAACACTTAGGAAAGGTGGTAAGAAAAACTTTATTCAAGGTAAGAGTACTACAGTGGGGTATTATAATATGGGGAGAGAGATTGAGCTTATGTCTGACTCCAGCAGGGATGCAGGTGGGATTTATAGCTAAGGAACAGGGTGGGTCCATGGGATTGCAAACAGAGATGGGAGACTGAAAAGCAATGGACAACAATAACAGAATGGGTGTCAGTGGATGGAAGCTTATTAAGACCACTATAAGGGTGAGGTTAGATTCTGGCTCAACTGAGAGGATCATTGCTGAGGCTAGGCAAGGCTGGTGAGATATTCAGGTGAGTGAAATGATATGTGATCTGATACTGAGGGTGGTCAAATCAAGGGTGGGCTATGTTTTCTAAACTGAAGTAGCAGATTGTGGATTAGATTGGACTAGATGGACAGGCAGCTCTGAATAAAGACATTGCCTAAAGTTGGCAGTGCATTACTGAACTGCTGCATAACCAATTACCCAGAACTAGCAGCTTAAAACAATTATTTCATACTGCTGCGGAAAGTTGGGAATCCAGGAGTAATTCAGCTGAGTGTTCTGGCTCAGTGTCTCATGAGATTGCCATCCTCTGAAGCCTTAACATGCACTGGTGGATTTCCTTCCAAGATGGCTTACTCACATAGCTGTTGAAACCAGTTTGCTTGCTGGCTGCTGAGAGAAAGCCTCGGTTCTTTCACATGGGCCTCTCTAAAGGGCTCCCTGAGTGTTCTCAAGATATGACTAAGCTGGCTTCTAGAGTGAGTGATCCAAGAGGATGCGCAAGGACACTGCAGTGCCTTTTATGACCTAGTCTCAGATGCTTCATTGTTCGTTTCTACAATATTCGAACGTTAGAAGTGAGCCACTAAGTCCACCACGCATGTGAAGGGGAGAAGGAAGGAACTGTGGACGTAATTTAAAACCACGTGGTACACACAGGGCCACCAATTGTTTACATGCTTGTATGTCCAAAATGCATTTTCCTGCCAATGCTTTAAATAATTTATCCGTTACAGCATTAACTTGAAGTTCAGGACCTTGTCATTTAAGTCAGGTCCAGCTATGGATCAGGGTCCACGTATACAGTATCTCAAGTGTTCTGTTGCTCAGTTGTGTCGTATTCTTGCAACGCCATTGACTGCAGCACTGCAGACTTCCCTGTCCATCAACATCTGGAGCT
>NW_017191860.1:0-10580 GCF_001704415.2 Capra hircus
TCCTGCGTGTCTGGGTTCCTGCCCACAGCCCCAACTCAGGGGAAGCAGCCCCTGAGGCAAGACCTGCTGGAGGAGCCCTGCGCCCCGCCTGATAGGCGAGTGCACAGCCAGCAGGGAAGCGAGCCTCCTCGGGGGAAGAGGAGGCAGCAAGTCCCCGTCAAGCTGAAATCCCTGCTGAGCCGAAGGCGCCAGTGCGACTCCAGGTCCTGCAGCTCTAGCTCCTGTCCTCAGAGGCGCCGATCTGGCAGAGTTCCTGGCACCAAGATGCTCTGCCATCGGGAGCTCTGCGCAGAGCTAGAGCAGGCTCTGGAAACCGGCGCCTTCCTGGCTTCAGCTCTACCCCTGCCTTGAGGGCGCACTTAGCTCCGTGCAGTGAAAGCTCTGTCAGAGGCTTTCAGCGGTTCCTTGGCCGCCCACTTGACCCCACACTCCCAGGGCTGCTGTGGGTGCTGCCCCTAGCCTCTCCTCCCCAGCCATGAGGAGCGCTCCCGCTTGAGGCAAGACCTGCTGGCCCTGTGATAGGCGAGAGCTGTAGCGAGCCTATCAGGGAAAGCGGGGGGGGCGCAGAGGCTCCTCCATCTGCAGAGTCTTGCCTCGCCTTGCCCAGGGGGCTCCTCCCAGCTTGGCGCCTTCCTTGCCTCAGCTCCAATCCTGCCTTGCCTTTGCACATAGGTGCCAGGCGTCCTTGGAGGCTTAGGGGCTGGTGGGTTGCACACTGCCAAGGGCTTCAGCAGTGAGCTCTGTCAGAGGGAAGGGAAGGGCAACTGCAGGGCTCCTCCAGCGGTTCTAGGCCGCCTAGAATCAGCGCCGCACCGGAGCACCAGGCTCCCAGGGCCCCTGGCTGGGGTTTTCAGCCCCGCACACACGGAGGCTGATTCCTTGGGTGCCCAGAAAGTGTATGACAGACGTAGGTTCCCTAGCACTCTCCTCCCCAGCAGAGACATGTGCAGGTGTTTGGGGCCTGATCCTGCGTGTCTGGGTTCCTGCCCACAGCCCCAACTCAGGGGAAGCAGCCCCTGAGGCAAGACCTGCTGGAGGAGCCCTGCGCCCCCGCCTGATAGGCGAGTGCACAGCCAGCAGGGAAGCGAGCCTCCTCGGGGAAGAGGAGGCAGCCCAGCCCCGTCAAGTTGAAAGCCCTGCTTGCACGGAGCTAAGTGCGCCTCCAGTACGGCAGAGCTCTAGCTCTGCTCAGAGCCCGATCTGGCAGAGTTCCTGGCGCGAGGCTGCTCTGCCGGGGGCTAGCCTTGCCAGACTTGCCTTGCTTTTAGGCTGCCTCTCCAGGAAGGAGCAGGCAGCAGGAGCCTGGGAGTCGCCACTGGCGCCTTTCTTGCCTCAGCTCCAATCCTGCCTTGCCTTTGCACTTAGGTCCCAGTCCTCCTTAAGGAGAGCTTAGGGGCTGGTGGGTTGCACACTGCCAAGGGCTCCAGCAGTGAGAATTCTGTCAGAGGGAAGGGAAGGGCAACTGCAGGGCTCCTCCAGCGGTTGCTTGGCCGCCCAGATTCAGCGCCACACGGAGAGCACCAGGCTCCCAGGGCCCCTGGCTGGGGTTTTCAGCCCCACACACGGAGGCTGATTCCTGGGTGCCCAGAAAGTGTATGACAGACGTAGGTTCCCTAGCACTCTCCTCCCCAGCAGAGACATGTGCAGGTGTTGGGGCCTGATCCTGCGTGTCTGGGTTCCTGCCCACAGCCCAACTCAGGGGAAGCAGCCCCTGAGGCAAGACCTGCTGGAGGAGCCCTGCGCCCCCGCCTGATAGGCGAGTGCACAGCCAGCAGGAAGCGAGCCTCCTCGGGGGAAGAGGAGGCAGCAGCCCCGTCAAGGAAAGCCCTGCTTGCACGGAGCTAAGTGCGCCTCCAGTACGGCAGAGCTCTAGCTCTGTCAGAGCCCCGATCTGGCAGAGTTCCTGGCGCGAGGCTGCTCTGCCATAGGCAGCCTTGCGCAGACTTGCCTTGCTTTAGGCTCCTCCCAGGAAGGAGCAGGCTGGGAGTCGGCCACTGGCGCCTTCCTGCTCAGCTCTACCCTGCCTTGCCTTTGCACTTAGGTCCAGCGTCCTTGGAGGGCTTAGGGGCTGGTGGGTTGCACACTGCCAAGGGCTCCAGCAGTGAAATTCTGTCAGAGGGAAGGGAAGGGCAACTGCAGGGCTCCTCCAGCGGTTCTTGGCCGCCCAGACAGCTCCGCACGGAGAGCACCAGGTCCAGGGCCCCTGGCTGGGTTTTCAGCCCCACACACACAGAGGCTGATTCCTGGGTGCCCAGAAAGTGTATGACAGACGTAGGTTCCCTAGCACTCTCCTCCCCAGCAGAGACATGTGCAGGTGGTTGGGGCCTGATCCTGCGTGTCTGGGTTCCCGCCACAGCCCCAACTCAGGGGAAGCAGCCCCTGAGGCAAGACCTGCTGGAGGAGCCCTGCGCGCCCGCCTGATAGGCGAGAGCACAGCCAGCAGTGGAGCGAGCCTCCTCGGGAAAGAGGAGGCAGCCGAGCCCAGTCAAGAGGAAAGCCCTGCTTGCACGGAGCTAAGTGGCCTCCAGTACGGCAGAGCTCTAGCTCTGCTCAGAGCCCCGATCTGGCAGAGTTCTGGCGCGAGGCTGCTCTGGCCGGGGGCTAGCCTTGCCCAGACTTGCCTTGCTTTTAGGCTCCCTCCCCAGGAAGGAGCAGCAGAGGAGCCTGGGAGTCGCCACTGGCGCCTTCTTGCCTCAGCTCCAATCCTGCCTTGCCTTTGCACTTAGGTGCCAGGCGTCCTTGGAGGCTTAGGGGCTGGTGGGTTGCACACTGCCAAGGGCTTCAGCAGTGAGAATTCTGTCAGAGGGAAGGGAAGGGCAACTGCAGGGCTCCTCCAGCGGTTCTTGGCCGCCCAGATTCAGCGCCCACGAGAGCACCAGGCTCCCAGGGCCCCTGGCTGGGGTTTTGCCCGCACACCGGAGGCTGATTCCTTGGGTGCCCAGAAAGTGTATGACAGACGTAGGTTCCCTAGCACTCTCCTCCCCAGCAGAGACATGTGCAGGTGTTTGGGGCCTGATCCTGCGTGTCTGGGTTCCTGCCCACAGCCCAAACTCAGGGGAAGCAGCCCCTGAGGCAAGACCTGCTGGAGGAGCCCTGCGCCCCCCGCCTGATAGGCGAGTGCACAGCCAGCAGGGAAGCGAGCCTCCTCGGGGGAAGAGGAGGCAGCCCAGCCCCGTCAAGTTGAAAGCCCTGCTTGCACGGAGCTAAGTGCGCCTCCAGTACGGCAGAGCTCTAGCTCTGCTCAGAGCCCGATCTGGCAGAGTTCCTGGCGCGAGGCTGCTCTGCCGGGGGCGAGCCTTGCCAGACTTGCCTTGCTTTTAGGCTCCTCCCAGGAAGGAGCAGGCAGCAGGAGCCTGGGAGTCGCCACTGGCGCCTTCTTGCTCAGCTCCCCTGCCTTGCCTTTGCACTTAGGTCCCAGCGTCCTTAAGGAGGCTTAGGGGCTGGTGGGTTGCACACTGCCAAGGGCTCCAGCAGTGAAATTCTGTCAGAGGGAAGGGAAGGGCAACTGCAGGGCTCCTTCAGCGGTTGCTTGGCCGCCCAGAGCGCCGCACGGAGAGCACCAGGTTCCAAGGGCCCCTGGCTGGGTTTTGCATCCCCACACTCCCAGAGGCTGACTCCGTGTGTGCCTAGAAAGTGTGTGAGAGACCCCTAGCACTCTCCTCCCAGCAGAGACATGTGCTTAGGGATCGCTGAGTTCCACACTTCCAAGGGCTCCAGCTGAGAGCTCTGTCGACGGGAAGGGAAGGGCAACTGCAGAGCTCCTTCAGCTGTTGCTTGCTGTCCAGACTCAGCGCCACATTGAGAGCCCATGCACCCAGGGCCCCTGGCTGCAGCCAGCAGGCTGGCGACTCACTTGTGGTCTCCCATCATTTGCCTGAAATACATAGGTTCCCTAATGCTCTTCTCCCCCAGCAGAGCTGTGTGCAGGTTGTTGGGGCCTGCCCTGCGTGTCTGGGTTCCCGCCCACAACCCCAGCTCAGGGAAGTAACCCCTGAGCCAAGACCTGCAGGAGGCGAGGTATGGCTCCGCCTGGAAGCCGAGTGCACAGGACAAGTGGAAGGGAGCCTCCTCCGGGGAAGAGGAGGCAGCCCAGTCGCCTGCTGCTGCAAGCCTTGCTGGGGTGGAGCCGAGTGCGCCTCCAGTATCGCAGAGCTCCAGCTCCGCTGAGAGCCCTGATCTGGCAGAGTTCCTTGCCGAGGCTGCTCCTGCCTGGGGCGAGCCTTGCCCAGACTTGCCTGGCTTCTAGACTTCCTGCCCAGGAAGGAGCAGTCTGCACGAGGTTGGGAGACGCACTGGCACCTTCCTGGCCTCAGCTCTGCTCCTGCCTTGCCTTTGCACCTAGGCCCCAGGCGTTCTTGTGGTGGCTTAGGGGCCGGTGGCTTCCACACTGCCAAGGGCTCCAACAGTGAGAGCTCTGTTCGAGGGAAATGAAGGGTATATTTGGAATGCAATCGTTTATCAGATGTGAGACCCACACCTTCACCCTGAACCCTCACCCGAGCCCTTACCCTCGCCCTCACCCACACCCTCACCCTGAACCCTTACCCTCACCCTCACCTTGAAGCCTTACCCTCACCCTCACCCCTAACCCTAACCCTCACGCCTCACCCCTCACCCTAACAAGTTGGGGGCTGTTCTGCACACTGTAACCTTAACCCTTCCCTCACCGACACCCTATCCACATCCTAACCCTAACCCACTTCATAGTCACGCCCTCAACCTATACTTACCCTTGAAGTACGTACCTGCATCATCTTCGTTTTGGACACTTCCCATGCATAACAAAAGACAAGGTTGGAATGTTTCAAACATCGATCCAAGACCCATTATCCACATAAAAGGGATATAAATACTCTGATCACATCATTTAAATCTCTTGCATCACCAAAATACCTCTCCACCACGTATCCAATCGCCATTGATGGATCACATCTATCTCATACATTTTATAACTTAGCAATCAGATACGCACCCGTAATCTGGGTAATTATATACACAGGATATATTGATACCATAAATATTTCAACAAATTCCACTTTCTACGATGAGTTCAATCTTCACAAAAGTAGGATGAACGGCACCTGTTTCCACTAGGATCCATAGCATTGCACAAAGTGACAGTGAGCGTGAAAATCTTAATGATGACCACCGGAAAGAAGGTCAGCACGGCTGATATCACAGATTTTTCAGTGTTCCAATACGACTTCTACCCAAATCCATAAAGAAAGACATATGCATAGGAAACTACAAATTGAAGCAAGTCTATTGAGATAAATATTGGACATCAATTGTATGAATCTTTAAGGCATAACTGCAGACATTCTTCAGACATTCTTCAAATTCATAGAATGACAACAAAGTATGGCTACGTACAATCCATTCGGTTTATAAACCACTCATGAATAACCTCACAAGCCATTGAAAACCAGATGACACTTTCAAATAGCTTTGATCTACAAACAAGGCTGTAAGACAGAAAGTTAAAATCGAAATACATGAACTAAATCCTCAATAGATATGAAAACATCCCTTGGTAGTGAAGTCGATTCACATTAGTTATTAGGGCTTTCATGCACAGATCCACGGGGCATATACAGAACCATTCCTCCAACAAAACTGAAGAATGACTTTAAAATCGCAAACAAACATGAGTATATGTGTTCACACACTTCATGGAGCAAGGGTTTCTTCGATCTGAAAACTGGCGTCGATGAAGGACTGTGTGAAGAAGACTTCAAGTCTATTTGGCAAACACAGCCTACGTTGGCTATATTTAGTCCTCAGATGAATGGAATGTCATGAGTACTGGGCGTTTCAAAGAAGCAGCCTGTGAAGCTCTGGACGCTTATTGGATGCGTGGTAACCACATTCACACGTTTCAGTAGCATTGGTGCAAAAACGATACACTTCTCAGGGAAGCTTCTACATGGACTCTTGGGATCAGAGCTCTAACTCATACACACATACTTTTCCTTTGAAAATGATCCTGCATGATAAGCAACAAAACACTGATGAACACCTAGACGGTGAGCTCTGTACTAAATGATTTGAAAGCCAGTAGATGGAATGAGCTGATGAGGAAGACTACAAACGAGTCATCTTCTTCAACTTGGTCAAACTGCTCATAGTCATACAAGTGAATGAAAAGTGAGCCTGTTGTCATTCAATCTGTTGAAAAGAAAGAGAATAATACAACAAATTAGCAAATCTTATTTTCTTCATAAACATTATATTATTTCTGCACAGCTTTCTTACTGGCATGAATAGAATATCTGCAATAATCACTTGTCACAGTGAAATGGATTCACATTCGATATCGATTCACATCTAGAATTGATGCCATAGCTGTTTGATACTATTGCTTGAGTGAATGCAACTTATGTGACTTCACAAACTACAAACACGACTAACATAATAGGTATTAAAAAACCTTGAGTGACATGAGCGTGAAGACTTAGTAGAGTTGCTCTCAAGAATCATGATACTATTCTTCACTCCAGCCATAGACTGGAATCTGTACATTAACACCCCTGCAAAGAAACGGGAAGGATAGAATAATAATAAAGGAACTTCATAACTATATTCCTACTGTCAACATTCAACACATGTTTCTTTTCAACTGACTTTCATATTTGGTCTACTGTAACCTCTTCTGTGTTCATTTTATGCTAAACTTATTGCCAACAGTAAAATTACCATATGAGCTCTAATGAATTTTTTTACTTGCAAAGCTAGTGATAGAACCAAAGGCCAATATCTACATCAAACAGAGGAATGGAATGGAAACTGTAAACAATTTATGAATAGCATTTCCGTGCTCCTATTCAGTCAACGGACATTCCAAAGGATGTGATTTTTCTGAAAGTTTATTTCGGAAACTTGAAGTGGATGACTGCAAACAATAAAACGAATAATATATTGATACATAATACGAATAATATACAGTGGGTCATTCTTTTTCTATTCTGCCACAGCTACTGACTGGAAGTCAGTTGTCGTAACTACTACTAACAGAAGACCCTCACCGATGAGTGAAGATATATAGGAAAATCCATAATAGATCTAAAAACCGTCAAAGATAATGGTCATGAAAAAATACAGTGACAGTTTAGTTGGTATAAGAAACAGGATGATTATGAAAGCAAAGCCAACAATCAGGATAGGCCATGGAAGCCCGTGGCTGTCACGAGTGTTGACTGTATCCTTCATCTGAGGTTGTTAAAGTGCGTGGTAAAATCAGAGGTTTGCCAGTGCGTAACCTCCTGAGCAGACTGAAATCCAAACGGTTTCCAGAATATCCTGACGATTTCCATCTACTAGGCTGTGTGAGCTCAAGCAATACATACTCCAGAGGACAGAAGACAGACGTCTACTGCACTTAGGGAGAAAGGGAATGTTGCTGCTCGCCTAGTACAAGTGTAGAAGCAACACCTCGGTGATTCGATCTTTAAAGACTCCATACATATGAGAAAGACTGGTATGAATAATCCTTCAGAAGCGCCTTCTCAGACCTCCTCCCATCATAAGCACAAGCATAATGAAAACACTGAGTTTTCATGGGCTCACGCAAAATTAGACTCACTTATGACTTTGCTTTGAGAAGAGTTGAACTACTCATTGTTTAAGAGAAATGACCCTTTCTTCTCTGAAGACTTGTGAATCATTCATAGGGTGTGGTGAATAAACTACTTAAGGATCTAATCCATAAAAATGCGATAGGCTAAGCACAGAGATGTTTTTCTCCCTTTCTCAAAGGATGGAACATTTTGTATTTGCACTGACTTTATGTCTTGACTTCATGTACAATTAGATATTGATTTTTTTAGTTGACATACAATAGGACTAAAAATATCGATATAATACTGATAACTCATGTTGGTATGTGTGGTTGTCACATAGGATTCACAGGAGATTTAGATTCACAGTTGTCAACGTAAAGGATGAATGCTATTTAGCTTCTTCGTGACTCTAGACCACGAATGAAGAGTTTTCCTCAACATATTTCACTGAGGGAAATACAAGGATGATAGGCATAATACTATGCTTCGACTCACGGATATCGAAGCATTGTTCACAATACAGATCTGATTTTCGAAATCAGGGTTCTTTCAGTGTCCTTGAACAGCATTTGTTTTTCTGGATACAGAAGAAAAAACTCATGAGTATCAAACTGGTTCCCAGAAAACATGTGTATGAATTGTTATCTTCCTGAACCAGGGATCAAACCCACATCACTTCCACCTCCTGCACTGGTAGGCAGAGTATTTCTTTATCAACTGCGCCACCTGGGAATCGACATACATTTCAAGGACCACTGCCATCAGCTTCTACTGTTCATGACCAAACTAGGAGAAACAACATTGGAAGAAGGACTCATAAGGGTACTCATAGGAAGTACTCATAAGTCAAGGAACCGTTCTACTGGGTCCTCTCGTTATTACTGGGACAAGTCAGTTCCTCCGATGATGATGGGTATAACTGAAAAATTATTACAAATGCATGGGATGCGATGTCTACATGATAAATGTGTTCCTCTTATACTATTGCTTCAGGGATGTCTACTTCCGCATGAACGACTGCACTACAAGGGATGCCTGCTATTCCAGCTCAAGCAACAGATAGTCAAGTGCAGATCATTGTCCTTTGTTGAAAATAATCAGCAGTTTGTCAACATAGGGAACATGCCGGAGGAACCCTTGGGATGGAACTCTAAAAACAGGTTGGGCCCTCTTTTTGCCAGGCCCTGCGATAAAATACAAATCAGAAAAAGAAAAATAGCATCGGTTTTGTCAGGACTTCCTCATCTTTTCTTTCTCGGTAGCAGGAAGCAGACATTGAGGCCAGAGGACTGCAGGATTTCATTGTGAACTAACGTTGGGTGGGGTGGAGGCTCATCACTCTAGTAAGAATGTGGCTCACTAAAACGGAATTTCATTCACTTCATGGACATAGAGTTCTAGAATCCTTCATTAAGGAATTCAAGAAGCTATATTTCCTTACACCTTCACAATCTCTTGGTTTACAAGAATGTCAATGCTAGTCCAGCACTTATACAATGAGTGTTACAGTAGTATGAGTGTATAAATGATGACGAGCAATGACAGGAAGTTTATTTATTCTCTTGTGAATTCTTGATTTTTTATATAATTTTTTTATAATATCCTTACAGATGTAAATATTTTAGTGACATGTATAAATACACGTTGAGTAGTGCTATGATAACTCATAGTGTTGCCACAATAAATATCATGGTTATTATGTGCTTTTCATATATTCCTTTGGAGATTCTCTTGCATTATACATCATCATAAGATATTTAATAGTTTCCTAAACTGTACAGTAGGTCCTTGTGGCTTCTTTTATATATGGTAATGTATTTGTTAATAATTCAAACAAAAACTGGTACACAAATATTCATAGTGACATTCACAATAGCTCAAAGGTAGAACTCATTCAAGTGTCCGTTGGTGGGAGACTGAATATGCAACGCAAGGTATATTCAGAAGCTTGAACGGTATTCCACCATACAAAAAAGTACATTAAATGGTGCTGCCACTCTGCAAGACATTACACAAATGACTCCAAAACGAACACGTGGAAGAAATACATAGTTCGATTCCAATTCATGCTATGTACCCAAAAGGATTGGGAAAGGGGGCTGAAAAAAATGGATACTCCTTCCGTCATACTCACAACAGCATGATTCACACTGGCAAACAAACAGAAGCAATCGAAGTGTCCATGGCAGCCAATTCCATAAACAAACTGTGGTATACACACAATGGAATCTGATTCGGCCCTTCAAAGTCAGTAATTCTGACAATGCGACAATGTGGACAAACCTTATGGTCATTAGATTAAGTGAAATAAACCAGACCCAAAAAAGACAAACGTTCTGTGATTCCGCTCATATGAGATATCCAAACAAGTCAAATCTGTCAGAAAATAGCAGAAAGTGATTCCGACCGATCGAAAAGAGTTCATGTTTCATGGACCTCAGTTTCCCTTGGAAAAACTGACTTCCCATCATATCTCCAAAACCAATTAGACAAATAACTGGAAGCTATATCCAGTCAAATGAATGTAGACATAATGTTACAGTGTACACCAAACTCACTCAAACTTCTCAACAGACAAAAGGCAAAACTGTATCTGTGGCACCTCAGCTTAGCTTAAAACTGTATCTACGGTACCTCACTTCTGCTTATAAAATTAACAACAACAACAAACACTAAAGGCTATCCAAAAAAGGATAGAAAACACATATAACATCAACTTTAAAAAAAGAAATTGAAACGGTGAAAAACCTTATTCACAAAACTTAAACACAAGCCACAGGAAACTATATTTATAAAATAGATATCTGATAAAGGATTGTTCTCCAAATATACCAAAAAATCTAGAACAATCTCATAAAATATGTATACACCTAAACACCTGGCCTACCAAAATATAAAGATAGTAATAAGCCTATCAAAAAGACTCAAAACCACATAGCATTAGAAATGACAAACTAAAATAACAGTGAGGTAGCACTGCACACCTATTAGATCCAGTCAACTCAAGAAAAGAGGGCACCA